>NC_057810.1:661328456-661521499 GCF_018294505.1 Triticum aestivum | reverse complement strand
GCATGTCTCCGCTTCGCATCCGCCAAACGTGCCCATTTTTTTCCACATGCTACAGTGCCCTAGCAGGGCACGCACACAAAAATTTGTCCCGTTTCGAGTCCGTATGGATTTTCTACGATTTTCCGAGTCGAAAACCCCGAAAATGCTGCTCGGACGTGACGCAACGTGCGTTCGTTGTCGGATTTCGTTCATTTTGGCCGTGGAGTGCCCGGGTGGGACGCCACACGCGCTGGCAAAAATTGGGTGCAATCCGTTAGACCGCTCTGGTACTTGCTGTGGATGGGGTGGTTTCGATATGGACTTGGGTTTACAAATATTTAAAAATATTCCAGAAAATTCATAAATGTTAATGAATTTAAAACTATTTCAGATAATGTTAATGAATTCAAAAATTCTCGGATTCATAAATATTAATGAATTATAAATATTCTCTGGTTCATAAATTTAGAGAATTTAAAAATATTTCAGAAAATGTTAATGAATTTAAAAATTCTCGTATTCATATATGTTAATGAATTTAAAAATATTCTCTAATTCATACGTGTTAATGAATTTAATAATATTTTAGAAAATGTTAATGACTTAAAATATCTCACCTTTTAATTTTTTTTTGTTTTTTTGTTATATTTGTTATTTCAAAATTTCAATTTTTTCATCCACCGGCTTTACTATATGCACATATTTTAACAAACTCTGAACATTTCTAAAACACTTTATAAACATTTAGATACACTTTTGATTTTTTATTCAGTTTTCTTTTATATTTTATGTGTTTTCATGATTTTTTTATTCTACATTTTTTTGATAATTGCATACCTTATTCTGTGCTATGTATATTCGATGGAAATTTTTTAAATATATTGTGAACATTTTTATGCATGGGTCGGAAAAATTTCAAATTTTCTCAAAATAAGCGTTCAATATTTAGCTAATTTTTTGAACAAACTTTGAAGACAAATTAAAACAAGATTCGAACAAACTAGATTGAACATAGAGATATTTTACATAGTCCATTCAACACTACCGAAACGAAACGAGTTTATCCGAACCTAAACGATACATAGTTCATACCTAGAACATTTAAAAAAAAACTAGTACTCCTCCTCGTCGCTAGTCAACAGATCGATGACCTCCGCCGCGCCATCACCGCGGTCACCCCCGCCGTCGTCGTCGTCGTCGCTGACCTGGGCTAACCGCTCCCAGTCGATGACGTCGTCGTCCGACGACTCCGACGCCTCTGCCTCCGCCTGCGGGACCACTGGCAGAATCGCCGCCGCCACCTAGATCACTGGCGCCTGCTCGGCGGCCTCCCTCGCAGCCGCCGCCGCTGCAGCCGCCGCCGCCTGCAGGGCGACGAGATAACCCGGCGTATCGTCGGATCACCGTCCTCCTGAAGAACCAACTGCTCCGGCGGCAGTTCCACCTCCGACGGGGTGGGGGGATCGGCGGGCACCGGCGTAGGTGGTGGAGGGGCCCGACGGCCGCGCGCTACTGGACGGGGGTGCGGGACAAGAAGGCGGCGGCGGTTGCCGATGAGGTCTGGCGTGACGCCGGACTCCGCCAGCCGGTATGCGCCGATGACGGCGGCGTAGTCTTTGCCGTCCCAGAACGCGTGACGGCCGGCGATGTTGTTGCGGCCGCCGACCCGCTTCTCCTCCGCGGTGGCGCCGGGCCCGCGCCTCGGGTAGCCGTCCTTGTTGAGTTTCCAATCGTGCGGAAGACGGCAACCCGACGGCACGAGGAGCCCAAACCGATAAAGCTCCTCCGTCTCCGGCGTGCTCAGGCTCGACGGCCACGCGCTGGGTCCGTCATCGCCGCCGGTGCCGGAGCTGCTGCCGCCGTGGAATGACATGTGGACGACGGCCTTTTGGGAGGTGGAGTCGGGGGAGGAGTGGTGTTTGCGGCGACAGGCGGACTGGGGTGCGATTTATAGGGAGACGGCGGGGCAGCGGGCGGACGGGTGGTTGGGCAACTAATTCGACGGCCGGACGGGCCGGCAGTCGAGGGCGGCGGCGCGGCAGACGAGGGGACGGGGCGGCGGACGAGGGGAAGGACGGGACGGGTCGGCGGGCCGCAGTTCACGCGCCACGACGCGCTTTCACCGGGCGACGCACGGATTGACCACCGACGCTTTTGACCACCGACGCTGTAAAAAAAACGTACGTCGCCACAGTAAAGAAAAACGCCGTCGGACGCGCGTACACGTACGTACGTCGACGGGCCACGCGGGTACGTCGCAGGGGCGGGGCTGGGGGAGGGGAAGGGGCAATGACCATCCTACCCTTTTTTAAGTTTTCAGGTGAATAGGTATAGGATGATCTGGACCGTTGATGTTTCCAGGGGTTGAAGAAGTTTTCACATTATTCCTATGATGAATAATGTTTTTTTTTTTTGCGAATACACTCTAGGACGTATCTTTTCATTGACAGGTAGAAGAGAATACAGGGTTGTAACCTCAATCAACGTACACTAGTAGGCGCCAGTGAGGGTACAGGTGAGCAGCGGGAGAAGGGGCCGTTGCTCAGCCCCAGTACATAGCAGCCAGGTTACAGGGATGATCGCGGCTAGTCCTTTGGCCCCAGCGCGTCCCCATTGCTAGGCTTCGTCCTTGATGCTCGAGAGTAGCTGGGTGTGAGATGGTTGCACATTCTTGAAGATGATCACGCTCCTTTGCTTCCAGATGGCCTAGGCGGTGATGATGGCTAGGGAAGCAAAACCCTTGCGGAGGCAGTTGGAGGCAACGGCGTCTGACCACCAGGAGAAGAACGGCACCGTGCCATCCGGTATTGGCACGGGCAAACGACAGTAGGATAGCACTTCATGCCAAGTAATGCGAGAAAACGCACAACCCATGAGGATGTGGTGCAGAGTTTCGTCCTCCTGCGAACAGAGTCCACACACCGGATTGTGTTGCATGCCTCTTCGATTGCTGTGGCCACCTCCAGCCCGTGCTGTGGTAGAAGAAGGGGAAGGCTGAAGAGGCATGAGCCCGCGCCGCACGCAGGTGTCGCGGAGCAGCCCGCCGAAGCTCCGCACCGCAGGCCGGCCGAGCGACGAGTGTTATTCCGGTGGCTGACACTCGTCGTAAAAGGAGAGCGCCGTCACCCGTCACGGTCGGTCGGG
This sequence comes from Triticum aestivum, assembly GCF_018294505.1. Lineage (NCBI taxonomy): Eukaryota > Viridiplantae > Streptophyta > Magnoliopsida > Poales > Poaceae > Triticum > Triticum aestivum. The sequence goes on along the minus strand of NC_057810.1, from coordinate 661,518,376 downwards.
GCATGTGGTGGATTATATGTCCCGCGCACAAGGCCGGATCGCAGGAAGCCGACCAAGACCTTTGCATATTGCGTCGGTGTCTCGACGTGCTCAGTGCTGCCTTCACGGAGCGCTGCCTCGACGACCATGGCAACCCACACGCATGTAGACGTAGCCTTCGGACATCTTGCATGCTGGGGAACGGCCACGTAGGAAGTTCTATCATTTTCCATCTATGGACGTTTCTCTCCGAATGAGCACCAGAGACTGTTGAGCAAAGCAGTGGTCCATGAATATATAGCTGGATGGAGGACTCGCACAAGCAAAGAACATGTTCCGAGCTAGCCATGCATGGATCGATGGTAATCATACATACACGTGAAAGATCTACCGGCAAACCATTCGATAAAAGATGAGACACAGGGTGCTTTAGGAAAAAGTGAAGAGAAAGAGAAACTAACACATTTGCAGAAAAAAAAAAGAGAGGAAGATAAAGATAAAGCGAAAGCAACGTACTCCAAAGAAGAAAATGGAAAAAGATAAAGATAAACATCTATTGTATGGTAAGACACTAAGACTGGTCGTGTGGGAGCCATGGCGAATGTGCTTGTATACAATTACTAGCTCCATGTTCCATGCTCTGCATATATATAAAAAATAATCAAACAAGATCAGGCGGTCGGCATCGACGTCTCCGCTTGATCGCCCCTACGACGTACGAGGTACATTCCTCAGCCTGCTTCACTATAATTAATCGGCACACTGCATTGCATCAGTTTTGATGGTTTTCTTATTCATCTCGGACCTAATTCCGTATGTGTCTCCGCCGTTAGAGCGTCATTTTCATTTGCATCCCTGTGAACAATCAAGGGTTGCTTTCATTATCGTTTTCTTTTCGTGCCAACAGTTTGTAGTACTGATGTTTAATTTGCCCGTCAGCTCATGGAGAAAAATGATACCTGCTTGGCGACTTATTTTTTGTGCTGCAAGAATGATCCAATGAAGCAATGTATGTTCTTCTGCCCCAAAGGAGTCACGGATAAGTTCATCGACTACATTACATGGCAGCTGTGGCGAGTGTATGAGCAGCTGCTTGTTAACGCCCTCCTGGCAGGAGTCATAGTCGGAATAGGAGCCTATGGCCATCGTTATCGTCACTATGGCTTCACCCGCTATCTCTTGCTGGGGGCAACCACCTTGTTCCTGCCCATCATATCTTATGTGCTCTCTGCTGCTGGCTCCACCGATAATTTGTTTAATGTCACTATTAACAATGAACTTGGTGATTTGACAGCCAAATGCCGCACACGCTTCTTTCACAGATACGTGGTCATAGTATCCACCTGCCTTGTTCTGATTTCTGCTATCAATACAAGCCCGATTGTTGCTACTGATGATAGAGAAGATCGAAGCATACTGCCTCCTTTTGAACTTCTTCTTCAAGGAATTTGGATAGTTTACCTGGCTGTCAGCACTCGTATTTCTGAGAGCAGTAGAGATAAACATCTTTATTATATCAGATTATCCATACCTTTTGCTCTTATTCATGCCAAAATGGCATTAAAATATTATGCATTCCTGAAGGCCAGGAAATCCTATGCACTTGGACGCAATCCTCGTCTTATTGTTGGATATATGCAGCAGCTTCAAGAAGGAAGTGATCAAAATGGCAAGCCACTGGCCGCAAGTGATGATGATATGAATGTGCCTCCTCCGCTTGTAGTTATGGGCGAGGACAAACTACATGTAGAGAAGCAACCTCATGGTTACATGTTCATAAAGAACTTGGAGGCAATTCAAGGTGGCGGCCTGGTCACCATTGACAAAGTTTGGCAATTACAAAACATGTCTCTGACACCAATGCCACAGCGACTGAAAGATATATGCTTGTCATTTGCATTGTTTAAGTTACTAAGGTGTCGATTTGCAAGGTATAAAGTCACCGATGGTATCTCTGCTGAGACCTCCAAATTTATCAGAAGCGAACTGATGAAGGATGGTCAACATGGAAGGGCGCTCAGGACGATTGCAGATGAGCTTTCTTTTCTTCATGATTATTACGATTCACCACTCCCAGTCTCCTGCTCGGATAAGTGGTTGATTATGATTAGTATGGTTATCTCATTCTTGGGCATAGGTTACTACATATTTACTGGGAGTATCATATACTCACATCCTTAAACCATGAGAGTGTCAAGTACGTTCATGCCGGATGGTACACTTTGGAGTTTTTCAAACGTTACCAGTAATAGGGCGATTATAAAGGCAACTTTCGGGCACATCAAAAAACTATGTCTAGGGATTTGATAGCTCAAGATTGGGATTTACTCCTTTGACGATGGATAATACTCTCCGGGCCCACTCAATATTACGGCATCTATCATCTTTTGGCCAGACATGGTATGATATGATCATGAGGATACAAGGATACAGAAACAAGAAACGAGAACAAAACTGTAACGAGGATAACTTAGTATTGTGATCAAATTTTTTATTCACAAGAATACTGACAAAAGTCTCGCCTTGGATTTTGTTAAATATCATGAAGCAAAGGGAATTGTGTACGCAAAAAGAAGGTTTCCTTGATAAATATATTCATATGCATGTAGGAATCAATATGGGTGTCAGAATCACACTATTGATTATTGACCGGAAGGTGTTCCAGGTCATATATGCATATTATTGAACCTGCAGGGTCACACACTTAATGGTTAGTAGTTTGTAGGAGAACTAGGAGATAAAGGAAAATAGAGAATGGGCGATGAAAGAGTTTCAGGTGGTTCTGCAAGTGCTCCGAATATTCCCGAAAATGTTCTTAGAGATCTCAGAGGGTCCCTGGTGCGCGGTGGCCTAGAACCTCATGGACAAATCCAGAGGTCCTTGGTGCACGGTGGCCCACAAGGCCATAGGTCTGTTCGCCAAGGGTTGACTCGGGGGGAGCAGAAAGGCCACGGGCCCCGACGTTTCCAAAAACGCCACCGGTCCTGGCATTTCCACCTTGAATACAAGGACTCCTACACGCGATCTAGACCGACTTTGGTGAGCCCCCCTCGCCAATTTACGACCCTAGGCATCCACTTATATATACAGGGCTAGGGGCAACTCCTAGAACACACCAAAACCCTTGGAGGTTGCCTCGTTGATGCCTTGTGCCCCATTCCTCTCTCCCGTCTATTTGATTTGGCTGCTTCTCCCTCTAGTTTCTCCTGATGATCTTTCTCATGGACGACGAAGTGTTACCAAATCACCAATATAGCACGCGTGGATACCGATAGAGGGAACGTAACTTTGATCCCATAGATCGGGATAGTTCTTGCGACTAGGAGGTATAACCTAGCTGTGGGAATCTGCAACTATCGTCACCAACCTCTTCTCTCTATTGCGTTCGTTGGTAAAGGTCAAACTCTTAGCATCTTCATAGTGATCCGTGTTTTATTCGCATGACCAATTTTTCTTCTACTATGTTTCCCAACACCGCTTTTTAGCAGCAGCGTTGAAGGAGGTCCTAATGGTCAACCAGACATTGACACTCCAAGCATCGATTTCGTCTAACAACCCCAGTGGCGAGAATACAACCAACCCTGTGGAGGAGGAAACCACAACAATAGATCTCGAAGTCCTTCACACGTCGATCGTCGGCGACGACCCAAAGGCAAAGCCCCTGGAGGCCCAGCGTAAAGCCCTCGCACAGATGCAACTCTATTTTCGGAATGATCATGCCGCTCTAGCCAAAAAATGGGCAACCACCATCATCATGGAGCAGAGGTGGAGGCCGCACCATGTGGCCACCGCCGACATCACTCCTTTGGTAGCACGAGCGCATGATATCCACACCTCCATCCTTGAAGGGGAGTAGGATGATGTGTTGGTTTCTCCCACAATCGTTCCAGAACCTTATGGCAGTCGCGGACATTGTTGTCAACATCCGGCTAGATCTGTATCACCTGGGTGCTGAGCGATTCAATAATGTCAGGGCCATGGTAGACGTTGCGGGGCCCGACGAAAATGGAGACACACGAAATCATGTGATAAAGGGTTGAAACTACTTCTCCTTTTTCATGGGCTCCTAACATGGGTATACAAGTGAAAGATCGTGGATGTCACCTAGAGGGGGGTGAATAGGCGCTTTAAAATAATTACGGTTTAGGCTTGAACAAATGCGGAATAAACCTAGCGGTTAATTTGTCAAGCACAAAACCTACAACAACTAGGCTCACCTATCTGCACCAACAACTTATGCTAAGCAAGATAAACAACTAGGTGATAGCAAGATATATGACAAGAAACAATATGGCTATCACAAAGTAAAGTGCATAAGTAAATGGCTCGGGTAAGAGATAAACGAGGCAAGCAGAGACGACGATGTATCCCGAAGTTCACACCCTTGCGGATGCTAATCTCCGTTTGGAGCAGTGTGGAGGCACAATGATCCCCAAGAAGCCACTAGGGCCACCGTAATCTCCTCACGCCCTTGCACAATGTAAGATGCCATGATTCCACTAAGGGACCCTTGAGGGCGGTCACCGAACCCGTATAAATGGCAACCCTCGGGGACGGTCACCGAACCCGTACACTTTGGCAACCCTTGGGGGCGGTCACCGGTACCCGTCAAATTGCTCGGGGCAATCTCCACAACCTAATTAGAGACCCCGACGCCTGCCTGGAGCTTTACACCACAATGATTGAGCTCCGAACACCACCAATTGTCTAGGGCGCCCAAGCACCCAAGAGGAACAAACTCAAGGGTACCAAGCACCCAAGAGTAATAAGCTTCTCAACTTTTAACTTCCACGTATCACCGTGGAGAACTCAAACCAATGCACCAAATGCAATGGCAAGGGCACACGGAGTGCCCAAGTCCTTCTCTCCCAAATCCCACCGAAGCAACTAATGCTAGGGAGGAAAATGAGAGGAAGAACAAGAAGGAGAACACCAAGAACTTCAAGATCTATATCCAAGGGGTTCCCCTCACATAAAAAGGAGAAAGTGATTGGTAGAAATGTGGATCTAGATCTCCTCTCTCTTTTCCCCCCAAAACTAGCAAGAATCCATGGAGGGATTGAGAGATAACAAGCTCGGAGAAGGTCAATAATGGGGGAAGAACACGAGCTCAAAGGATAAGGTTGAATGGGGAAGAAGACCCCCTTTTATAGGAGCTCCCGAATCCAACCGTTATGTGCTCAGTCCGTGCACGAGCGGTACTACCGCCCGGGCGGTAGAACACAAAGAGCGGAGCAAAACAGAGGGCGAGGCAGAGCCGTAAGAGCGGCACTACCGCTAGAGCCAGCGGTACTACCGTTGGCCGCAGCGGTACTGCCGCTTGGCCCAGCGGTACTAGGGGCGGTGGTAGCAGCGGTACTACCGCACACGAGCACCGCTCCTACTGCTGCTGAACCCGACACGAGAAAACCACGTCTCGAGTCGAGGCGGTACCAACGCGGAACCGGAACCGGACTACCGCTTATGGCCATGGGCGGTACTACCGTTGTGGGACAGCGGTACTACTGCTTGTGGCGATACGCGGTACTGCCGCTCCGGTCCAGCGGTACTACCGCTGGCTCCATCCTTATGCCAAACCCACGAAAACAAGTACGCTCCAAGGAAAACCAGACCATAACTTCTGCAAATGAGATCCGAATTGAGCAAACTCAAGCTTGTTGAATACAAGACAACGCGTAGCATCAAAACAACAGAGGAGAGAAACCTCCAACAGAGAAGAACCGGCAGAACCTCCAACATCGAAAACATCATAGAAGATGCATGAACTCCGTTTTCGATGAACTCGAGCTTGTCATCAAGATGACCAAGCTCCAAATCTCACAAGGAGAACCAAACAAGAACCAAGAAGGATGATGTAAGGATGCAATCATTTGAGCTCTCTACTAATGATACGATAAAGCTACTTATCGAGAGCCCCCCTTGATAGTACGACAATCGATCCTAAAGCCCGGTCTCCCAACTACCACCATGAGACTGGTAAAAATAGAAATCCTATCAAGGGCAAACCTTTGCCTTGCACATGGTCCACTTGAGCTAGATGATGACGAACTTGTCCTCCTCAAGATGGACCACCTTTCTAGATTGTGTTGGGTCGATGAAGACTAGATGATTGCTCCCCCGTACTCCACTATGGGTGAGCCACTCTTCGGCACATCTTCACAAGTCCATTGACACCAAAATGGACGGCAAGCTTCAAGCATTTGGTCTCTTCGTGATGCTCCACTTAAACTTGCACACGACAATCTTGATGACGATCACCACTTGATGTTTCTTCTCCATGGGTTGAGTGATATCTTCCTCTTGACGCAAGCCCATGAACACGTACCTAACCCCACATAGAACTCTCACATAGACCATGGGTTAGTACACAAAACACAATGGACAATGCTTACCATACCATCGGATCACTTGATCCCTCTCGGTACATCTTCTACGCTTTATGAGTTAATCAACTTGATTCACTCTTGACTTAGTCTTGATCAACCTTGAATCTTTCCAACTCTCTTCATTTGCATGATGTCTTGAAGGTAAACATGAATGATCACACAATCTTCTTCTTCAAGACATGCTTGCAATAAGCACAACACTCACATAACCAATCTTTGAATAATTCCTTAATAGCACCTTGGTCAACACATAAACTCCTTGAAACCAACACATGGAATTCAAGAAGAGCCTATGGACAAATCCCTCAAATATAACTCAATGCAACCATTAGTCCATAGAGAGTATCATCAATTATCAAAACCACATATGGGGGCACCGCATGTCCTTTCAACAAGGATGGTGTAAAGAGTAAAAAGCCAATACACCATTTTGACGTGGGAAAGTGATGGTAGAGAGAGAGGACGGGAAACATAGAACGGGAAAAAAGTGACGGGAAATACGAACGAGAGAATTAGTGAGAAAGAGAGGGGGGAGAAAATACAATAAAACAAAAATGAGGTCTAATAGTTAAAAAAATACTTTGCGCATTAAGAAATGGATTTATAATAAACAAAAATGCAAAAGAAAATATAAATTCAAAAGGGTAAGATGAGTGTTATATATCGGGTACTCCGCTTATACATGTAATTGCATTATGAAAAAGAAAATGTAAATAAGTAAGCCGAGTGTTTTTTCATTTAATGGGATTACCGGTTATGCATCAAGTGTAAGCAAGTGGGGCACGTGGCCTGAACTTTGTCGAGCCACCAGTGTAAGCCAAGTGTCTTTTGCTTACTGTGCTGACTGTTTTTAGCCAGACACTCTGACAAATATGCCACATTACCAAGTTTTCTTCTAAATGGCACATTGCCGAGTATTGGGTTGTTGACGAGTGGTTTTACCAGACCCTCGTTTACTCTCCGTATGCTGAGTACCCGTGAATTTACACTCGGCACACAGCTGAACAATCAGGCAATGACAGTATTTCCTGTAGTAGCACATGCGTATGCATGGTTTGGATTTAGATGTTCCATGCATATGCATGATTACCATCAATCCATGCATGGCTCGAAACATGTTAGCCAGCTATCTACTCTGCTCAACATGATCTCTGGTGCTCATTTCTGATAGACCATCCTACGCCGCCGTTACACCAGCATACAAGATGTCCAAAGGTTACGTGCGTGTGCCCCTGTGTTTTGAGTTTCGGTTTGAGAATTTTCTCGCCCCAGGCCGAGATGGCCAAATTTTGGCCATTTTCAAAAATTTCGGCCGAAGTTTGAGCAAAATTTGACTAAAATTTCACCAAAATTTGTTAAATTTGACCAATTTCGGCCAAAGACAGATTTCGCCCTGGGCCGAGATGGCCGAAATTCGGCCGAAATCCATTTTTTTGGGCCGAAATTCAAAACACGGGTGCCTACCCAGCAATCACGCACGCCCATTGCACCCGAGTCGAATGGGCTGCCCAATGGCATCATCATCCTCCCAGTATAATAAATGTTCATCTCTGAAAAAAATATATTGATAGACAGAGGCCGTACCACAGTGAAAAGGGAACATATATATACCTGGGCATGGGCCAGCATTTCTCCAAGTTCAGCAGAACGCCAAATAGAAACAATACTGCATTTGCATTGTCAAGAGTGTTGACAGCGAGAAGAGCTGTAACTTCTCCAAGATAAAAGAAAGGGCAAAAAAAAAGAACTTGGGACACCATCGCTACAATCCATAGATCAAAAGCATCAACTTTATACATGCAGACCGGCACCGCGAGCAAACTATATGCTTATGTATCACCTCGGAAGATGGAAGTCAGACCAATCTAATGCATTTCGATCTCCTGCGTCGGTACTGTATGGTCGATGTGGCGAGTATCAGATGTGCCAGATGAGCTTGCTATCTCGGCTTTGCACAGAGGGCAGAGTGCATTTATCTTTAGCCATTTGTCGACGCATTCCTTGTGGAAACAGTGTGTGCAGGGAAGTTCACGAAGCTCTTCGTTGTGTGCATACTTGGCAAGGCAGATGCAGCAAACCTGGAAGCACCAAAAAAGGCAAGTCAGTAAGTGCTTGCAACATGGAACTTCCATTTTGCAGCAATAAGCAGGTACGAGAAATACAAAGGGACAGGGCAACATACAGCATCTTCAGCAGAAAGCGATCGCTCCTTGTCAGTCCCTGCAGCCACTATACCTCCCTCTTGGCCTTCGGCTTCATTACCTGAACCATGGCGGCGTTTCTTGGTTTTGAATTTATAAGTCGGCAAAGTATTGATGGATTCCGAAGTGGCCCCTCTTGTATTGTTTGTGTCTTCTCTGAAGCCCATGACGGATATAATGCAGGGGAGACAGCAGCATATCATTGCGCAGAGGATGAAAGGCATGGCATAGCCAATACAGCTGAAGGTGAAGAACACGGTGCATAACCTGGACAAGTTTGGAGCATCAACAGCCGAAGAACGCCCACCGAATATCCACACATTTCCTACAACAAACCATACGGCAAAGAAACAATCCAAGGCCATCTTGAAGTGGTCAAAAAGTGCATTAATCCTGCAAACAAGGGGCATCCGTCATCATTTAGAAATTGGTTTGTATTATGACCCATCCATAACAGAACAGAAGTATGGACTTTGTAGTATTCATCATAAGTAGATGCGTGGAGGGCAGGCATAAACTAGCTCCCATATACCGTAACCTAGCTGAGAGCAGCATCTAGTAATATTTTCCTGGTCAAATAGCAAAAACAGCAAAGCTAGCCAGTTTCAACCATATAATGATTCAACAAAAGTTACTATGAACCTATGATACAGAAATGCATTTGTGAGCTGGAACAGAATGAATTTCACATGTAAGCTATGACCATTTCATCTAAAACCAACAAACATATTGAGGACTACTCGTGCAAAAAAACACAAACAATGTACCTCGGGTTAGCCAGAACTGCATTTCGTGCAGCATTCCTTCGCCGTTCTGATACACTTGCAGGAGTGGGCCCAGTCGAGTTGTTCTGCGAGGAGCCCTGAAGTGAGTGTGCTGGCTCATTCTCACCGTTCACGATATTACGGTGTATATAGCGCCAATAAAGATGTGGCAAAGTGGCAAAACAACCGACTGTGTAACCTATGACCCACTCAAACAATGGAGCTTGTGGATGTTCCTTCCTTGACAGGGATAGCACAACAATGGCAGCAACAATTTGGCTAACGTTAACGATAACTTCAACCGAAATCCATAGTCCAGAGTTCAAAGGGCTCCTATGTTGCCGACCATAGTTATCACGTCTCCTAGTGCCTGAAGCATTGTCTGCATGAGGAGGACCTATTGCTGCTGGTGGCTGCAAGGCAGACGTTGCAGCCCTTGTTGAAGGTCTATCCACAGGATTCAACTCTTCATGGTTCTCTCTACCAACACTGTGCGATGCCGAGGCCGAAGGACCGCTATCCCTTGGAATATCAATTACATGTTCCTGACCACTTACCCCTGTTGTTTGTTCCATCCCAGATTGCATAGCAGTATGACCTTGAATTTTGAGGAAGGCAGATGCAGCAAACCTGGAAGCACCAAAAAAGGCAAGTCGGTAAGTGCTTGCAACATGGAACTTCCATTTTTTACAGCAATAAGCAGGTACAAAAGATACAAAGGAACAACGCAACATACAGCATCTTCAGCAGAAAGCGATCGCTCCTTGTCGGTCCCTGCAGCCACTATACCTCCCTCTTGGCCTTCGGCTTCGTTACCTGAACCATGGCGGCGTTTCTTGGTTTTGAATTTATAAGTCGGCAAAGTATTGATGGATTCCGAAGTGGCCCCTCTTGTATTGTTTGTGTCTTCTCTGAAGCCCATGATGGATATAATGCAGGGGAGACTACAACATATCATTGCGCAGAGGATGAAAGGCATGGCATACCCAATATAGCTGAAGGTGAGGAACACGATGCATAACCTGGTAGGAAACAACGTGAGCAGCAGGGTAAAGAAACACAACATCACATCCGAAGAAACAATATATGTACTTACCTGTACAAGTTTGGAGCATCAACAGCCCAAGAATGCCCACCGAATATCCACACATTTCCTACAACAAACCACACGGCAAAGGAACAATCCAAGGCCATCTTGAAGTGGTCAAAAAGTGCATTAATCCTGCAAACAAGGGATATCCGTCATCCAACAGCAGGACCTTAAACACACTCACAACCAAGAGAACAATGAAAGGAACTGAAATCAACGGCTAAGCATGCATATCAACGTGTGCATGAATAAGCAGAGCAAACTTAAACACCAGTGGCTGGAGCACTTGCAGCGGTGTCACCGGGCCTGTCGATGATCCCGATGTGGGTGAGCAAGGCCCAGAGGAACGTGATCAGCTCGCCGCCCCCGCCCCGGTCGGTGGCCTGCAGGTGCCCTTTGAGGTTGTCCGACAGAGCCAGGTAAAGGATAATCTCCAACCAAAACCTGGCCAGCAACTCCCACGCCATCTCCTCGCCTCCAGCCAGCTCCCCGAGCTGCTTTGCAAGCTTCGCGGAACCCTTGAGCACCTCATGATTCTGTGTAGCCCCCAACAACTCCATCAGCGGTCGGTACATTGCCTCGGGCGTCAGGGATGACACCGCAATGCCGCCACCGGTGGCGAGGGCTCGGTTGGTGTCCTTCTTGACTTTCTTGTACAGGTCTTTGCTCCATGCATCATCATCAGGAAGTAGCTCGGGGCAGGACTCCACTAGATACGTGCAGTAGCATGACAAGTGAGTGACGGCGGTCTTCTTCTCAGAAATAGAAGAAGACCGGCCTTGGCTCAGTGGTTGGGTATGCGGCTGTGCAGCCCAACAACCGAGTTCAATTTTCAGAATTGACAGGTGATGCACAGGGTTTTTTTCCCGTTTATTGAGGATCAAGCTTGGTGTGTGGTGGAACCACTCATCAATAAATATCTTGATACTCTTTTAAAAAATTATGAGGACCATGTTTATCTTGGTACTCATACTAAAATGGCCGTATGCATCCTTAGTTGGTGCAGAGTCCGGGAAGTGAAAATTTCTCCCATTTTAAATATTGACTAGCATGCCAATGTTTTTACTTCCGTTCTTCAAAATTCGGAAAGGGGTCCGAAAGCGACTTGATTTCTTTAGATCTCGCTTCTTTTGGCAATCTGATGAGGCCAAGAGGAAATACCGTCTCGCGGGATGGGATATCCTTTGTCGACCTAAAGACCAAGGGGGCCTCGGTATTGAGAACTTGGAAATTAAGAATAAATGTCTTATGAGCAAATGGTTGTACACGTTAGAGACAGAGCCGGAGGGCATGTGGTCTCAAATCCTGCGCAATAAGTATTTGCACTCGAAAATGCTAGCCCAGGATACCAACAGACCGACTGATTCACCATTCTAGAAGGGACTTATGAGAACGAAGGATATGTTCTTTCGTAGGGTCAAATTCTTGGTTGGCAACGGGATGTCAACAAGATTTTGGGAGCATACATGGTTAGGAGAGACGCCTCTCGCCTTACAATATCCCACCCTCTACAATATTGTGCAACGTAAGGAGGATTACGTAGGTATCGTCCTTCAAACTATTCCCTTTAACATCCAGTTCAGACGTACGTTAGTGGGTGAGAGATGGACAACTTGGATGCACTTGGTTCGAAGATTGATTGAAGTTCGACTCTCCGACATGCCGGACTCAACACAATGGAAGTTAACTAAAAGTAGGATATTTACGGTGAAATCTTTTTATCGGGATCTGATTAATTCTGGCCCCTTCTCAAGGTCACTATATATTTGGAAGGTTAAGGTTCCTTTGCGGATTAAATTTTTTATGTGGTTTGTCCACAAGCAAGTAATACTCACAAAGGACAACCTTCTTAAGAGGCGGTGGGTTGGCAATTCGCGGTGTTGTTTTTGTGCTCAGGATGAGACAATACAACATCTATTCCTTCAATGCCCACTTGCCAAGTTACTTTAGAAAACGATTCATATAGCCTTTAATATCAATCCTCCAGTAGATATTGCGTCCTTGTTTGGGACGTGGTTAGCTAGGGTTGAACAGATCACGGCAGCTCGTATTCGGATTGGAATATGTGCGTTATTATGGGCTATATGGAACTGCAGAAATGATATGATTTTTAACAGAAAACACAACTTAACTTTTTTGCAGGTTATCTTCAGAGCTACAGCTTGGATCCGTATGTGGTCCTTACTCACTCCTATGGACTCCAGGGAGCCTTTGGTTATGGGTGCAATCAATGGGAGATGGTGGCTCGGGTTATATTCAACCGGTTCAGATGGCGTTCATATAACAGGATATGAGTCTAGAGAGCTTATCCTTATTATTACCGTTTCGGTTGTCTTTGTCCGCTTTTAATTCTCCGGTTTATGTACTTTGTTTTGCTCCGTTTGCGAGCTGTAAGACCTTTACGTTGATACTTTCTGGATTTTTAATAAGAGGGCCGCATGCATCATCATGATGCAGAGGCCGGGGGTATACCTCCATTTCCAAAAAAAACTTGCAGTGTTTGCTGAAGAGGATCATCTTGCTGGTGGTGCGGGTGCCTCGCCTCAAGGATGGTTGTGGCGATATGCCACACAAGTATGGTGTCAGATGTACCTTTGTTGTTGTTGCAGGCCCAGAGTAAGTCTCTGCCAGCTTGGCTCTGCCGCAGTGATGTTTGGCCAGCTCCATTGCTTACAGTAGAGGGCGTTGAAGATACAAGCCTTCACTTCTGATGGTACCTTGACATTATTGCTCTTTCGATATGCAAACGAAGGAGGCAGCCAGGTAAAAAAAGTTGGTGAAATTGTCTTGGGTGAAGCACCAGCAACGAGCTTTATCTCATTTTATTGTTCCAGTCTTCATCAACCTATTGCATCTGCATCGCAACAAGCGGCCAACCCATTTCGGGATGACAGGAGAATGCTCCTGCAAAGAGGCATGGCGGACACAGCGGCAGATGAGGTTTACTTTGGTCCAGCTAGAGCATATTTGCGAAGCAATATCCCTCACCTCAGCAACCGCGACAAGCACAACGAGTAACAGTACAGGCACCATATCAAAATACAAACTTCCAAACGAGCTGATTGTTTGCTCGCTAGTCACTTGCTCAGAACAAAAGTAATAGCAAAAGATTGTGAGTTTTTTATAGAAAAGGAGGATGACCTCCGGCCTCTGCATCTGGGAGATGCATACGGCCACTTTATTAATTATTCTCGAGGACCTTACAAAGTATAACAAACAATATACCTGAATCCACCATCTTGGCAACATATGCCGCTACTCTTATCCATATGATGAAGGGATGCTAGCTGGGCCACTACCCAAACCACTCACCTAAACCTAACATCAAAAGCCGGAAGCTCCAGCCGAGCCACATACTGGGTCTGGGGCACAATCCGGTCAGACACACTCTTGTGTCATCGCAACCATCTTCCACATGTCCGTCTTCAGATTATATTGAGTCTTCTACCTTGTGTAGGCAACTCCGCCATCGACGTCACCATGACGCCAGACAGCTACCTCCTCCTGCGCGAGTCCATCTCCGCGTATCGGACGCCGAGCCTCCACAGCGTCATGCCGCCGATCTCCGTCTCCAAATGAGTGAGATGAAGTACTGCTCCACCACGGCATGTACAAGGTGAGGAAGGGCGAGGTCCCCATCGAAGACACGGCCGGAAGAGGAGCACCGCAGCCATGAGACATACTACCCGGAGCTGCGACACGGTATATCAGACGGGCCGCCACCAGAAACCAGACAAACTCGCCATGCACGCCCAGCATCCCCATGCCCAAGTCGGCGCCTCCAAGAAGGTGACGACGCTGTGGCGCCGCCGCCACTTAGCCACCGGGGCTAGGGTTTTCACCCGGGCGCAGGGGAAGGGGGCAGACAGGTGAGGTTGAGCCTCGGCGCCGCCAACAAGGAGGGAATGGCGTCCGGGACGCCATCGACGCCGTGACCGCCACCGACAGCCAAGGGTTTCCCCCGGCCAAGCACCCTGCCGCCACCTCCGAACCAACCACAGCATCAGCAGGCATGTGCACGCCGGAGATCCAGGCCGGCCAGAGGTCATGCATCACGAGCGGACCAGAACGCCTCAGATCTGACGAGGGGAGTCCGGGGCCTCCCCGCGCCACGACCAGCGCCCACCGGGACCTCGCTGCCCGCGCAGCCGAGGGGACCCGGCCTACCTCATCGACGAGCACTCCCCACCGCCGGAGGAGCGCCGTCCGCACTAGCGAGGCCCCCGCCTCAGATCCGGGCCCTCACCACCGAAAGGGAGCGGCCAGAGGCCTCGCCGCCGCCCTCACAGGCAGCCGCGCGGGTGCCCCGGCGACCGCCTCTGGCAGCGGCGAGGAGGAGTGGAAGGGGGAGGTGGCGGTGCGAGGGAACCCTAGGTCGCCCCCGAGTCGCCCTCGGGAGAGCGATGCGGGGGGAGGGGGGAGGTGACGGATCAGCAAAAGATTGTGAGTAATCTCTCTTTTTTCATGTCAACAACCAATGCGATGATGTCCCTCCTAGAAAATAAGCAGTAACCTATGCTCAAGAGTGAGGTAACCATACTTAATATATTCAACCAGTTGGCCGAGTAAAAGACTGGGAGTGGTGAATCGTAATAATCATGAAGAAAAGAAAGCTCATCTGCAATCACTCTGAATGCCTTTTCATGTTCACCATCCTCTAGCAAGACACTTCTGACAAATTTGAGGGTCTCGGTAGAGATCACATCGGTGGGTTTGTACCTTGCAAATCGACACCTTAGCAACTTAAACAATGCAAATGACAAGCATATATCTTTCAGAAACGTGCCGTCTAAGGGCATCTCCACTAGGCTCCCCAGGAAGCCCCCAGGAGCCTTTTTTCAGCGCCGACAGTCAAAAACTGTCCCAGCCACGCCCCCACAAACTCGTTTTGCGCCGGTATGAGCTAAAATTACGGCCGGCGCTGGCAAGAGAAACGCAGAAAGCAGGGGGTCATCTGGGGGCGCCGGCACTACTTTTTGCATGCGAAACCCCACACGTCAGCCTCTGCAGCCACATCTCTCTCTCCCCGTCGCTTTCTCCGCCCCCACCTCCCCTCTCCGCGTCCGCTTTTCTTTTCTCTCTCCCCGGCCAAGCCCTCAAGCCTTGCCGCGCTCCGGCCCGCAGCGTCGCCTCCGTGCCCGGCCGCAGCTCCGGCCCACCGCCTCCCCCGTGCTCGCCTCCGGCCCCTCCGCCTTCCCCGCTCGCCTCCGCCGGCCCGAGCTCACCGCCGCCCCTCCCTCGGTGGTCCCAGGGCGAGGAGGAGCTCGCCTCCGGCCCCGCCGCCTCCCCCGCTTGTCTCCGGGCGCGCCGCTCCCATCCACGCCGCCTGGCCCGCCACTCCGCTCTCGTGTCCATCGCCGGAGGGCCACCCACGCCCAGCCGCCCGGCCGCCTCAGCCTCGCCGCCGTGCTCCCTGTAGCCCGGCCGCCTCAGCCTCGTCGGAGGAGGATGGAGCCGACGGGGCACGCACGCAGCCGAGGTCCTCCGTAGAGAGCCCATCCGCCCAGCCCGCGGGCGCGCTGCTTGTCGTTGTCGACGCCGGACCTGCCGTCCTTGCTCGAGGCGCACCAGCTGCAGCTCCATCAAAGCCGGCACCTGCTTCTTCAACCTCGCACACGTCGGCGTGCGCTATTGACGGTCGGCATCGGCAAGCAGCTGTGCGTCGACGAGTATGCCCGTGGCACCTCCAGCATGTGCGTGTGCGTGTGCGTGCAGCAGCTCATGGCGGCACTGGAAGCAGTGTGCGTGTGCGTGCAGCAGCTCATGACGGCGCTGGGCACGTCGGAGAGCTGCAAGGACGCCTGGAAGGGCGCCGATGAGGGGTCCGTGCCCGTTGCCTACTGGCTCGCCTTTCTTCGTCGCCCCGCAGCGAGCTGGTCGAGAACTGCCGGAGCGCATGTTGGCCGGGCTCCGCAGCCGCACGGGGCGTGCACGGGCTTGCATGCTGGCCGGGTTTGGTGGCTGCAGCCGCCGCGTGCTGGCCGGGCTAGCCACCGCTGTTGTGTGCTTGCGTGCGTTGGCCGGGCTTGGTGGCCGTAGCCGCCGCGTGCTGGCCGGGTTGGCCGCCGCTGTCGCATGTGTTGCGCCGTGATCGGAGCTCGCGTGCGTCGCGGCGTCCGCCTGGGGGTGGGGGGGGGGGCAACGAGTGGATCTTTTCTCAGCCTCAGCGAAAAAAATTCGCCGGCAGCCCTCCAAGGGGCGAAAATAATGCCTCCTGGGGGGCTCAACGGCTGGAGATGCCCTAATTGCCAAACTTAGTCAATGGTCACCAAGCTGCCGTCTTGAAGTACCTCCAAGTTATTTCTGAACATGTAACCATGAGGTTGCTTTTCTTGTCTCTATTCGTCCTCACCCATAACCACAAGTGGTGCTGGAGGAGGCACATCCTCCGCACTTGCATGCTGATCAATTTCTTCTCACAGATGCCGCATATATCCAACAATAAGATGAGGATTGCGTCCGAGTGCAAAGGATTTCAGGCCCTTTAGAAATGCATAACATTTTAACGCCATTTTGGCAAAGATAAGAGCAAAGGGTGCAAATAATCTGAGATGATCAGTTGCGTCCGGAAAGGTAAACCCATTGCTCGTAACAACAACAGTGCTGACAGCCAGGTAAACTAGCCAAATTCCTTGAACAGGAAGTTGAAACGAAATCACTATGCACACGACACCTTGGCGGACGATGCCTGCACGAAGTTGTGATCGATGGCACTAACCCATGGAGCCAAAGTGATGGACGGCTGCTAACATGTGTCGTGCATGAATCGGCTGCCAAGATGTCGTCTGTGTAGCATTGCTCAAGTTGAAAAGGGGGGCGTATGCTTCGACCTTCTCTATCATCAGTAGCGACTATGGGGCTTGTATTGATAGCAGAAATCAGAACAAGGCAGGTGGATACTATGACCGTGTAAGAGTGGTATGTACTTCCTGTATGATGATGGAATTGCACAATGTATTGATCAGGTGCAATAGCACGTATACATGATGTACAACGGTGGACTACGACTTCAACTATACAAGGAAACTAGGAGGTGGGTCCAATACACAATATGCACAACACATATACTCAACACTTCCGATGCATCTGGCTGTCAAATAATACTCCCTCAGTTCTATAATGTAGTGCCTATAGATTTTTGTAAAAATCAAACATTACAAACTTTGACCATATTTATAGAGAAAAGCAGGTACATCTAGAATACCAAATGCACGTCATTGGATACATCCTGAGTTATATTTTCAGAATGTAAATGTTTGGTATTGTAGAAGTAGACAGTTTTTTTATACACTTGTCAAAGTTGGCAAAGTTTGACTTTCACCTACCCCTTGCCACGCGGTTTCCCCCGATTCATTGCTTCATCCCCAGTCGGGTGAGACCTAGGTCACCCCTCTCTCCTTTCACGTCTCTCTCTCTCTCCCTCGCATCTCTCCGCGCCGCCGTCGACGTGAGGAGCGCCATCTCCATCCCGCGTTTTTCCTCCTTCGTCCTCCCCTTCTGCAGCGCAAGCCACGACCTCTCCTGTGTGCTCTGTTTTCCTCCCCGTCGGGACCAGGCAGAGGAGGAGCGGTGCGAGCCACGGAGATGACGAGGTGGTCGAGCTTCCTGTGGCGCCATCGCCGTACCTCACGGCCCAGCTAGAGGTGTGTCGGCCGCGGAGATGACAGAGGTCTCATCCGCTCGCTCTCTCGCCGCCATAAGAGGAGTGCGCACAGGGGGAGTGGCGGGTCAAGATCCGGAGACGGCGGGGCGGCGACCATTCCCGTGAGGCCCGGCGGCGAGCAGAGCTCCTATTGCTGAGCGTCGAGGGGCCGAAGGGCGCTCCGGATCCGGATCCGGGCGAGGTGGCAGCCATGGCCGAGCTCGAGCTGCTTGGCGTCCCCGAGGGCGCCTCCTTCGACGAGATCCTGCGCACCCCGTCCTCGCCTCCTGCAAGGATGACCCAGATGCCGTCGCCCAGGTCCCTCCTCCCTCCTCCCTCCTCCCAAACTTCTCCTCCACTCCATGTTGTCCCCTTTCCACGTTTGCTTATTGTTCAACTGAATCATACGTTAAAAGGATCCTTTGATTGTCCCCAGAAGTTGCTAATTTAGGAGAAGAAGTCGCCTCCATCAAATTGGAAATGCATGAATGGCGACGTATGTATGATGCATCTTACTTTCTCATGCCCAGACGCAAAATTAATCTACTTCCGTACACAGGAAGAAAAGTGAAGACCTGATCATCAGTAATTTGGGCAATTTGGTGCATAGTTGTTCGCATGTGATGAATCCAGTCTGTTACAATAGTCTACTTTTGGCATTAGGTGCGTTAGCTTATAGTGGTAGCGCGATTTGAGGAGGAGGAGCGAGGTCGAAAGATGGCAGCCAGTCCGACCACGTCCTCTCTTCATCCCTTTCTCCCTTTCGATCTTGGATTTGATATGGACGCCGTTGTCGCCGTGGTTGCCTCGCCGTCGTGGCTCAGGTGCCCATCCCTTTGCTTTCTGCGGTTCCCTTCCTAGCATGTGCATGTTCCTCATCTGTTTGTCTTTGCGCAATTGGACCAGGAGACCGGAAAGGAAAGTGACCAGAGACACATATTCTCCTCTCCTTGGCAGTGACGCAGGCCGGCAACGAGGAGGCTTGCAATGGTGTGTGCCTAACAGGTGTGTGCTTTTTCTTAGTTGTTTGAAAATTGCTAGGGTTGGGATATTTCTCTAGGATTGTAGTGAGCTTCCAGGAAGAGGTGAATGCAGCAGGACATGTGCCTTTTGGATCGGTCTGGTGCATTTGGATTGGTCCACTTGGCTCATGTCTGTTTAGTCTTGTGTTTTTACATGGCACCTTCATGTTTACTTGCTGGGAAATGATGTTCTTTGTCGAGTGACATGTGAAAAAACAAAGGGTTCGGTTTGTTTGTGTTGGATTGATGCTTCTGAAAGAGAATAGGAAGAATGACATGTTCATTGGCCTCTGTTGTTTGGTTTGGTCTGCCTAGGTTATTATGATTTGGTCTCCTAGCCGTTGGTCAATGCACTAAGCTAACATTTATTATACTATCTATACAGTTTAATCTGGTGCACTTTCTTAGGCGACCAGACAATTCATATTTCCTCTAATATTCGTTTTGTTTATGTGTTCATAGAACATAGAAGACAAAACAGAGAAGAGAGACTACATGTTCTTGCAAGATGCAGTCGTGCTGCTGATAGAAACAATTTTATCTCAAGGTGCAAGGAACAACACATCCCTGTAGAATACCATTACATTTTTTTCCTTTCATAATTTTCCATATATGAAGATACTATATGTCTTTTACCATTACATCTTTTCCTTCCATCATTTTTCACATATGGTTCCCCTTCTGCATGTTTGTCGTGGCTCGGTTATGCGGCATCCTCTGTCTCACAGTCTGATGATAACCGATACACGTGAATTGCAAATTTGGTATTTTGTCAAACTCTGGCATCATCCCCACTCTTTCAGCGGCAGTGGCCATCTCACCTCGCTCCTCCCAGAAACCTCCCCGTACTATGCCATGTCGCCAAACCACTCGCTGTGGGATGCTTAACGTCGTCTTGCATGATGCCACACATGATTTAGGGCAACGACCCTGCCGCATAGGCCCAATAAGCAGACATTAATTAGCTTCATGCCTTCATCTTAATGTAGTCGAATAGCTAATTACTGATTTTATGGGGATCTTTTGTTGCTAGTTTCTTCATCCGACGAAGGATTTATAGTGGATGCACATCAATCTGGGAGGAATTATCAGGCACACGACCAACGAGCGGTGACAGAAGCAACTTCTCCATTAGACTAGACAGAAGCAACTTCTCCATTAGACTACATGACAGGTAAGATTAAGACCTTTATAGGTGAAAAGAAGTCTATGTGATATTGTTTTCTTCCATTTCTGTGAAGCGCCTTACCTAGAACCGCAGTCGTTTTGTGGTGAGAAACCATTTATTTCTCCTTTTATCATCTTGATGATTGTTTCTAATACATTTAATTTAAGAGAAACATGGACATAAAGCTACATGGGAACACTTGATCCTAAACAGATTTTTTTTTAACGGAATGTATATGTTCTCAAATGGAGGGAATGAAAATCTCAAATAGATGAAATCTAGAGATCAAAATAATGACCGGATGTGGTCTCCATTCCGTTTGGTGAGAAGTGAGACTTTGTTCCTTCCGGTTTGGAAAAAAGCTACTGGTCAATCCTTATTTATCGGTGTTGCTGTCAACGGCAATATCCTGGCCTGGCGAGGAAATATGTATGATTTTGCGAACATTTCTGTTGTTCCGTGTAACTCATTGGTGTTTTTTCTGGTCTATCGTCAACACCGGTGTTGTTCTATTCGGATACGTTGGTGCGGTGTGTGTACGTCATGGGCATGCGGTTTCTATTGTTTGCTGTTGTTGTATAGCCATAAGTAGGAGAGCTGAGTTTAGCTGTGTTTCGTGCAATGGAGCTGTCTACTCCTGCCAATGGCAACCTTATGGGCCGGCAAGGTAAACTTTTATCAGTTTGCAAGCAGTTCTGGTGTTAATGATCTGCTATTCTTTGTAACACCAATGGTAGGTTTTTTGTCTGTCAATGGTATTGATGTTGTTTCTATTCAGGTGTGTCGACGCAGTGGGCATGTCGTTCGTGTCATTTTGCAAACATTTCTGGTACTATCGAATCTACTATTCAGCCAATAGCATTACTGTAGCTTGGTAAGGGGAAAAAATGTTGTTTTGCAAAATTTCTGCTATTAATGATCTGCTATTCTACATGACCCTAATGTCAGTTTTTCTACTCAGTCCACGGCATTGATGTTTCTATTCAGATGTGTCAGTGTCTACGCCATGGGCACGCGTTTTAAGTTGTTTGCCCTGCCCTATATCCATATGTAGAAGAGTCAAGTTTAGTAATGAAATTATCAGTTTTCCTGCCAATGGGTTTATGGCCTGGGAAGGAAAACTTTATCGTTTTGTCAATTTATTTGTTGACTTGCTTCCGATGCTCTTAGCATATTTTTTGGCATTGCTTATGTGTATCAAGTATCATCATGCACAAAGTTAAATAGTTTTATAAATTTCTAATTTCCTGATCAGCGCTTTTTCTGCATATTTCAATGTTGGTTCTCAGAAAGTGAAGCTCGCCTGCATGCACTTCCGCCAGTTCTATGAGGCAATATGCAAAGAAGGGTCAGTACTCAGTAATTATTCTCCACTCTCTATTGTTCAATTTTTTTATGTAAACCCGCCAGCTTATTTTGTATTGTATGGCCCTATATTTAGCTCATACCAATAAGTATTATAAAGAATGGACCTGTTGTTCACTTCATCTGCAATCACGTGATTGGTAGAACTTGGTTCGTTATCTTAATACGCCTCCTATAACTTGTGGTTTCTAGACTTCTGCTTATACCATGACTGAGTTCTGCAAAAGAGAGAAAATAATGTTTGTTCCTCTCTTATTCAAGTTAATACGATGTACTGGAGATTACTGTAAGACATTTTGAAAGAAGGACCTATTTGTTTAAGAGAAAACCAGCGGCAATCCAGCGGTGCTGGCTGCTGGTTTTTGAACCCCTGGTTCTATCCAACATCATTGACAAATGAGCCTTTCTAACATATTTCTACATTCACATTCGTCAACTTATTATGGAATATGGTTTTCTGACCTGCGCATCAAAGCTTATGAAGGCAACTTAAGAATTGTAATACTTGCAGATGCGTTCAGACCTTGATGATTGGCTTCATACCATCACATTGTTGTCTTATCTTACAGTTATGTACAATATATAACTGCGCCTGCCAGAAAGCATGTTCTTAAAAAGCATGTTCTAGATTCTTCTCTTTGGATTTGAGTTAAGTTTTATCTCCTGGCCCTTTTTCGTTTTGATTGTTTCATGGTATCAAAGAAAACCATTGAATTTTTTGATGGGGAAGGTACAGAGTATGAATGTTCCAGCCTATGATGGAGGAATTTTTCTGTGCAACCATCTGACCAAGAAGTAGTGCTTCCACAGAAACTTTTTGACCTTTCGTCTAAGTGTACTGATTTTATACATAGAGTTAAATCTGGCACGACACTATTCCTGTACGATGTTGAGCACTGTAAGCTTCATGGGGTATTTGAAGCAACTTCAGATGGAGCCATGAATATCATTCCTGATGCATATGCATCGTCAGTGTTTTGGTATCCTTATCTGGTATGAATATGTTTTAGACATACCAAGCATAGTTATCTATCCATTTATTCCAGGGTCTATGAAATTTGTCAGTGACATGTCGTTAATAACACAACTGGAGCATCTATCCTCCACTTATTCCATATTTCACGCTAATTTGTACCTTTCAGATGGTAAAAGGAAACTGTCAGCAATTTTCTGTAATGCTTTGAAATTTGCCCTTCCTGGCATATTATGGGAGACAAACTAATACTTTTCCTGCTGTGTTCACTAAATACATAAATGCTTAAGGATTTGGTTTTGCAAGCCTTTGATGGAAAGTGAATTTGAAGATGCAGTACAGGATAATTATTGCTTCATACAAAACAAGTTTAGTTACGGTTTGACACATCAACAGGTCTGTTTCACAGTCTTCTGGTGTTATGTTAATTTACGTTAGCTATTGATCCCAGGGTGTTCGTTTGATACAGGTTGTAAAGCAGCATGTTTTATTATTTTAGTTAGCATTAAGCTAATCACAAACCACAAAAAATACACACACGCGCCCTTAAAGAATCACATCTATATATGTTCCGCTCTTTACTGAATCTTGATGTTACATATTGAACCTTATGTATATTCTCCTTGCATCTAAATTGTTGATTTCTACTCAATATTGTGTGTATATGTCCATCTGTGCATAATATGTGGCCCAAATGATGTGATATTGTTCTTTTAGCCATGAACCAATTTATGTAGCGAGGCCGACGATTTGACTGTAACATTTTTTCTCCTCTGGTTGAATACTGTTTTATAGCTCCTAAGTAATGTATTGTCGAAGCCGGCCGGGAAAATATGTTGTGTCTTAAGATAATTATAAAATAATTGAATATATCAAAATGATAATGACATTGGATTAACTTTAGAGGAATATGACAGAAGGTTTAACCTTCAATATTGTAGGTTTTCCTGATTGTCTGGCACCTTATTAGGAGACGACGACCGCTACCATGAATAGGTTTAAATTCCGCATTGCTTCCATTGGACAAATCATGATAGAAAACAAATGTTCATAAACTTATAAAATAAACTACTGCTGCCTTGTTGTTTTTATCGAGGATGTTTTCTTTAAGCATATGCTAATCACACACTATCTCCTATTTCACTTAGATTATTCCTAGGGCTCCAGGGATAACCACATTATTTTCACTTACATGTTCCTGATTCCTTCGTCGTCTCGCAGCTGGATCGGTGGGTGGCGACACGTTCGCTGTTTGGTCGAGCCGTCCACAGCGTTGTTGCTGCCGTCCAGGATGAGCTGCTCAGCCTGCTACTCCACGAGACTCCCTAGCAGCAGCTGAAGAGAGGTTCCATTGGAACAAGCACCCATGGTTGTTGTCGCCGTTAGCACCGTCCCTTAACTGCGACCCTTTAGACCCTTTGCTGATCCAGCTCCCAGAAGGCCAATGCCTGGTATAATTCCCCTTCCCTTCACCTTCTCCAACCCCTGTAGTTTCAAGTCCCGTTCTGATCCTATTTGTAATGATATTACTTGGCATAGGGGAAGGGAAGTGGTTTCTCTCTGTCGAGGAGGACAAGCAGAGATAGAGGAGGCAAATGTGATATGCTTGGCATTATGCTGTGAGGATAGAGGGCCATGGATCTGGATGTGGAGGTTAGTGGCAGTATGGATGCCTTTTTTTTCCTCTTCTACTCAATTCCTTGACCTGTTTCCTTTCATTGTTAGATTGTGAAAGTCCATGTGACGTTCGAGTCAAGATGAGCGGCCGTTCCTGCTGACATTGTGTAAACTAGATGGTTGTATTCTTAAAATTTATCAATCAATTGGAGTCGGTTTCTATAATTGTTTTTCCTTCAGAAGTTTTTAACCTGCTTAATGCTTATTGTTCAGAATTTTAGGCGCTCTTTTGTCAGAGACCGCTTGATGGTTTGGTTGGGACTGCTACCGCAGCATCGCCGGCGCCCTTCAGTACCTGACGATCACGCGTCCGGAGATCGCATATGCCGTCCAGCAGATCTTCTTGCACATGCACGATCCCCGCGAGTGCCATCTCGGGTTGATCAAGTGTGTGCTCCGGTACGTGCGCGGCACGCCCGCGCTCGGTCTTCATCTTCGCGCGTCGCGTGTGCTGGACCTGCGAGCGTTCACGGATGTCGACTGGGCCGGTTGCCCTGACACCAGGCGCTCCACCTCCGACTTCTGCGTCTACCTCGGCGACGCCCTCGTCTCTTGGTCTTCGAAGCGTCAGGCAATCGTCTCACGCTCCAGTGCCGAGGCCGAGTACCGTGGCATCGCGAACGCCGTCGCCGAGTGTGTTTGGTGAGCTGTTCTCTCCCATCGACAAGGCCACGCTGGTGTATTGCGATAACGTCTCCGCCGTCTACCTGTCTGCCAACCCCATACATCATCGCCGGACGAAGCACGTCGAGCTGGATATTCTCTTCGTTCGCGAGCGTGTGGCGCTTGGCGAATTATGGGTCCTTCACATCCCCACACGGCAGCAGCTCGCGGATATCATGATGAAAGGGCTGCCGTCCGAGGTCTTCTCCAACTTCCGGTCCAGTCTTTTCGTCGCCGCCACCGACGTCACGACTGCGTGGGGGGTGTTAGCCAGGGTAGTTATGGAGTCTGTATTCTTGTATTGTATACGGCTTAGGTAGCTTTGACCGTGCAACAGTTTTGTTGAGTAGTGCTGCACGTCGCTCGGTAGTGGCACACCCACGATCCCGCTCGGCTGTGGCCAGCGCCATGTATAACTCTGCAGCCTCGAGCATAATCGATGTGTGTTGAATCCCATTCTCTTCCTCCCTCGCAACAGCTGGGCTGGATCGCAGGCGGACAAGCAACACCTTTGCATATTGTGTCACTTGTTGCTCAGAGCATCTTCAGCCGCACCCCCAACAGACCTCTCAAGACCCTTTTTAAGCGTCGGCGCCGGAAAAACGGCCCAGTCACGCCCTCAGAAGCCAATTTTTCGCCGGTTATGCCCGAAATTAGTGCCGGCAGACCCTGACCGAACCTGACGCGCTGGGGGGCGTTCGGGGGCGCCAAGGAAAATGTTTTTGGCGCGAAATAATGGCGGGCCCGCCGAGTCAGCGACCCCGGCTCATCGTCGTCCTCATTGCCTCAATTTCCCGCGGGGAATCAATGCCCAAGGCTGCCACCGGTCAGCCTTCCGCTGATTCCCCACGGGCGGCGTAGTAATGGTCCGGTGACTCGCCGTTCCCCTCCCGCCACGCGTACACGCACGCCTGCCTCCCCCCGGCGGCTATAAAAGGCCACCCCTCCTCGCCGGTGGACGCACACTCCATCGCCCTCTCCCTCTCTCTTTCCCCCGCCACCAACCTTTGATGGGTGAGCGGTTCCACGGCGACGCTGCGGCGGCCAACGGCTTCGGCCGTCGCACGCTGCATGAATGGGAGGCGCACCTCCTCCACGAGGCCAACTACCTGGCCGCCACCGGACATGCGCGCGCCGGGGAGGTGGAGGCTCAGCGCCGGAGGCGTCCCAGTCCCTCCGCGCCCCGACCCCGAGCACCCCGACCACTTTCACGACGAGATTGACTGCGTCCGGGCGTCCATGCCGGAGGAGGTGCGCGACCGCCCGGAGTATGCCGACGACAACTATGAGAGCTGGGCGGCGTACTTCCAAAGTCGCCACGAGGAGCAGCTCGCCTCCACCAACAACGGCCGGTGAGGGGGCGCCACAACTCTGACGGACGCCGCATGTGGTAGGGTGTCCCCAAGCGCACGCTGCACGCCGTCCTCGAGAACCTCTAGGGTGGCAACGAGCCGCCGCTCCAGTACCCGTCGGCCCCGGCGCCTGCTCCCGCCGGAGTGGCGGCATCTTGATGCTGCAGCCCATGGCGGGTTCGTCCTCGTCCTCGTCCTCCCTCTCCTCCGGCTCGCCAGCGTCAAGCCCGAGCCCGTGGAGACGCAGCTAGGGAGGCGGTGGTTCCTCCTCCTCTTCCCGCGTCGTCAAGCCCAAGACGGAGCCGGGCCTCGTCGCCGTCAAGAACGAATATGACGTCCTGGCCGCAGCCGACGAGGCCGCCCTGAAGTGTGCGCGCGAGGACTACGCGAAGCTGGAGATAGAGCGCCAACACCGTGCCCTCGAGGAGATCGACGCCCGGTGCTACGGCCACGACGACAGCGGCGTCATCGTCCTCGAGGACAGTGACGAGGACGCGCCACCGCCGCCACCGAAGCCCGTCCGGCAAGGCGACGCATGGCAGGGGAGCAACAAGGACGGCGGCGTGAAGGAGGAGGCCGACGACGGCGATGACTACAGCGCTTTCGACGCGTTCTTCGGCCTGTAGGGCGGGGGGGGGCATGTTTTAGTTTTTTTTATTTATGTTTTTAAGACTTTAATGTACAAATATTATTGAAAAATCATCTTTTTTGCCCGATCTATGTCCTGTTTGGCCGATTTTTTATTTCAAAATACGGCTTCTAGGGTTCGGCTTGGGTTGCCGGTTGGGGAACCGATTGCCCCCACACCCATATTATCGCCGGCACATCCTCAGGCGGCGATTTTTCTAGCCGCTGAGGGCCGTACGGCTGGAGATGCTCTCAGTGCCGCGTTCACCGCGCGCGCCGGCCATGGCAATCCGCACGCACGTAGCCTTCAGACATCTTGCATGTTGGTGGAACGGCCGCGTAGGATGGTCTACAATCTTCCGTCGATGGACGTCTCTCTCCAAATGAACACTGAGATCTGCTGTGCAACGCAGTGGTCCGTGAATAGAGAGCTGGCTTGGGGACTCGCACAAGCAATGAACATCCGAGTCATGCATGATCGAAGGTAAACATAAAACACACACTCTCTCTCTCTAAAATAAAAATAAAAAACACTCGGCTTGCTTACATGGGTACCTCGGCAAAGTCCGGGCCACGCGTCCCTCCCCGCCACGTTTAACGGCCCCGTGACGGCAGGCAATATAAGCCGAGTGTCTATTGCTTGTGCGAGTTATTTACATTTTCGTTCTTTTATGATAATGCAGTTACATGTACACTGAGTATCCGATATACTTCCTCTCTCAGTTTATAAGGCGTGCGCGTACCCCTAGGTCGTCAATTTGACCAATCTAATACAAGCCATATATTACAAAAAATATACCAAAATAAACTTCAAATGTTCTATTTTCAAAAGATATAATTTTTGTGTTATATAGTTTATATTAGGATGATAGAATTAGCAACCTAGATATACGCGTAGGACTTATAAACTGAAACGGAGGGAGTACTCCGATAACACCTAGCTTACTTATTTTCATTTTCTTTTCGTGAATGCTAGGCATCGGCCGACCGGGCCCAAATTACGGCCGGCTCTGTGCTAACAGTCAGATGCAGCCCTCACATAGCCGTCTGATCCTTCCTTCCCACCGAGCATGAGATCTGAGACAACACACCAGCACATGGCAGGCGCACCTCGCCGAGGCGTCACGTTGCGCACGTCCACTCTCCCCCGTTTGCCCTCGTCGTCGACAGTTGCCGATGTGCTCCTCGTCAATGCTTGCGGCCGATACTCGTCGTAGACGCTCGCAACAAAAACAGACTACGGTGGTAGCAAAACCAGACAACGATGGTAGCAAAAAATGCTCGCCGCCGATGCTATCAGACACTTGTGGATAATGAGCTTCACTCATTATGTGCTTGATTTTGCTGCATTAATTGCTTTTACAGCCCGCCACGCCGGCTCCCAGGTGAGGGTCAGATAACGTCGTCCCTCCACCCAAGCTGACCGAGAGCACCTCGGGCGGGCACGCGCGTCCCTCCCCAGCTCATGATGAGCTTGGGGAGGTTTCTTCACATTGGAACCCTATTGTGTTAAGCACAGTGAGTGGTGCTGATGTGCCTATGGCCGAGGTCCAGACCTCGGTCACAGAGGACCAAGGGGAAAAGACCCCCTGGTTTCTGAAGAACCAGTGCTTAACTGTCCGGAGTTCTAGGTCCCAACCGCTCCACCACCGACGAGCCGCGCGGACGCAACCACTACCTCTCCAGCGAGGGACCGGGCCGAGTACGCCTAGCCGCCCCTCCTGGGGCGACATAAGGAGATAGAGGCTGCTCTCTAGAGCTCCTCGATTCTGTCCGAGCACCATGCCATTCTTGGTACGACGTCAATCAATTTTGATCTGTCGGGGCCGGAATGGTAGACGCCTTCATAAGCCTTTCAAAAGGTTTTGAGGTATGCCAGTTCACACAACTATACTTACTAAGTTAATGCTCAGTATGCTCCGTAGCCCTTTAAGGAAAAGTTTTGCGAGAAAAAAGTTGTTCGAGGACTTTCAAAATTTCCAAGCTTTTAATTCGTGCGTTCAGGAAACACCACGTCCTGGTTTGATTATATTGATGTGATGAAGTACAAAGTATAAAATGATCTACCTTGAGATCGTATGATTGTGTTCTAAATCCTAAGGCTGGTAATCGTGCCCCAAAATACTAAACCCCATGGCTTATATATACACCAGGGGTACGTAGGTTATACACATGGTCGATTCCCAACACATTGGCTATTGAGCTATCCTTAGAGTGCGCGTCAGGTTTTCAGAGGTTTCTATCTTGATCACGTTGAGGTTTACAACTTCGACAGTTCTTCCTTCCGGTGATCGGCGAGCCATGTGCCCGACCCATAGACTATGGGTCATACATATTAGTACCCTTAGTCCAGGACAGCGTCAACGGTGAGCGGTTAGTGGAGAACCAGGGATGGTAGATTTGCATCTCATCTAACGGCGCGCGCTCGGCCAGCCAAAGCTTCGGTCACCAAGCCGTGTTTAAACGTTTCCCTTTTATTTTTCATAATGCAGTTACAGGTAAACGGAGTACTGGATATATAACACTCAACTTACCCTTTTGTACTTTTTTGCATTCTATTTATTATAAATTCATTTGTTAAAGAACAAAGTATACTTTTTACTATGGCGTAACCATTCGCCTCTTGCAGTGAGTCCACAGTCGATTATGTTTTTTTTTGACCTGCCACCGGCGCTACCACCGGTCTGCCTCGTCTTCAGTGGCCTTAGCACTACTAGGAAAATGCTTATACATAGAAGTTTACCAGTAGCGTTTGTTTGTGTCCCCACGCTACTGATAATTACTAGTAGCGCTGGGTACAAATCACGCTACTGCTTTGGCTTAGCAGCAGCATTGGTTTCTTTTAGACACGCTACTGATAAGTATGCCACACCACACCACCAGATTAAAAAATATTAGTAGCACGGGTTGTAAATCGTGCGCTACTACTAAGTGAATAGCCATAGCGCGGCGATACACCCACGCTACTAATCAGCGTGTCCACTGCGGAGTGTGGCACCATCCACCCCGATCCACTCCCACCCCTCTCCTCTGCCCCCACGATCTCCTTGCCCGCCGCTCCCTCTCTGCCCCTTCCGCCCATCCGCCCGCCCCCATGGCGCAGCTCGTCCTGGCTCACGTCCTGCTAGCGCGCCCCGGCCGGCATCGTTGGCGGGAACAAGGCCAAGGTCATCCCGGAGGACGCCGCCGAGCACGGGCGTCGGGGGGAGGCCGATGAGGAGAGGTGGTCCCGCCTGCTGCCGGAGCTGCTCATGGACATCGTGTGCCGCGTCGACGCCGGCCCTGAGCACCTCCCTCCCCCCCCCCCCCCCCCCCCCCCCCCCCCCCGCGCCGCGCCGTTGTCGCCTGCGCCTGCGTCTGCTGCCGTCTCCGTGGTGTGCCCTCCACTCGAGTGCGGCAGAATAACCTTCGCTTCCTCACTCAAGCAGGTGAGCGAGCCATAATCACATCCTCAAACCATGGAATAATTTATGATTCCTCATAATTGTTGATTTTTTCCCTTGTCGTACATACATCACCATTTGTTTCTGAAACAAAAAAGTCCTAACCATTTGGTTCATGACCTGCACCATCTGCAAATACACATCTAGTATCCAAGAAAGTTTGTGTTCTAGCACTCAGGGTCATACTCACTGCAGCTAGTAGCTGCTCCAAACATGTTTGTAATTTTACTACTTAATAATGATTCTGGATGTGCTGCTAACATTTCCTACTGGGCAAATAATGTCATTAATTTTAAAGTAGAAACTATACCACCATAGTCATCCCCAGGAGTGCCACTTTTCCTTCTATATAGCTAATTGTGCAACACAGCAGTATGTAGTACCATAGCAGTTTTATGCTCTTTTATGGTTACAGATATACTCTTCTTTGTAAGCTTAGGGATGGGTACATATATGTTTATTCACACAGTAGCATAAGCAAGCTTGATCAGAATTATGATGCTTGCTCTTCTCATATGATAATTCTGTCATTTAAGGCAAATTCTGAAGATTTTTTTTTTCACTATACAAATTATGGAGATAGAGTATAACCATCCAGTCTTTTCGGATGACATATTTCAGTTTTTTTAATCTTATCATATGATGCATCAGAATTTTTAGAGGACTGCTATTCCCGATTCCTTTCTTGGAGCCACTACTGCACATAAGTGGCATTTTGAATCACATTCTATGGTAAAATATCAGGGTTTATGAAGTCTATGCTTGGTTCTAATTCAGTAGCACAATCTAAACTGGGGAGTCTATTTACAGTTACTGAATCTCAAACTCCGAAATAACGAGAAATTTCAAAGTGAAAAAAGAACAAATTATGAATGTGATGTGATGAATTTAGAAACATGTACTCTTGGCGCAAATCAGTGAGCTCATTGGTTCCTACCTTTTGGAGTAGTAAATTATCATCCTATGTGTTAGACAGGTTCAGACTGCAGATTCATTGTCTTTTCTTTTCTTTTAGAATACACCCTGGATGGTGTATTATGCATTAAAGAGAGAAGTCATCTGTAGAGCAGGTACAACGCCATGAGGACGGCTAGAAACAAAACGATAAGAAACCTTTCTAGAGATTCATTGCTCATACTTGCTGATTCTATGGTCATTCTTACTGAGCTTGGATTTTTTTTAGTGAGAGAATCCACACCTTAGCAATCTTCTTCCTGCTGTGCGCTCTGATTTACTAGTGATCATTATGTGTGCGAACATGCGCTCATAGATTGTTTTCATGGCTTAACTTATCTGCTTTCTGCAGACGTATTATCTGATGCAGTTTTCTGAGACGAAGGCACTAAGCGATGCTGTTGGATTTGGGTCTGCCTTTCTGTTTGCCTCTGTGTTTGGTATGTTTCACCCTCTTTGCGCCTACATCTTCATGAAATCGGGATCTGACGTTGCCGACCCTCCTGTTCGTTCAGGTATCAGGTTGTACAATACCCGGAAGCTGGTGCCATCCGGCCTTATTTCAGTACTCTCTCTAGGTGCCCTGGGAGTCTTCTACGCTGCTTACTTGCAAGACAAGGTGTGAGCTAATCGCCTGACCAGCTCTACTTTTCTGTACTGCTAACTGAAGAAGCTTCCTTCAAGATTCCCTCTCATAAATGAAAAAATTTGGGACTGAGCACCGACTGTCGGTGTTCCTCCCAAAGTTGTAGCAGTCCCAACAAACATCATTTAGTGCCCCTCTGTCTGTTGCCAATGATAAGCTGTGGTCAAGCTTTCAGTTGCCGATGCGCTGATTGCAGTTGCTCGGGACTCAGTTGCAGTTACTAACAAAATATAAACTAGATTGAAAATACATCACATGGACATTAGTACTGTGCTATGCATACACCATAAGGATGCTGATTTTAGTTTTAAAGTAGTAGACTGATTTCCCCTTGCTTGAAACTCCTATGCTGAATTAGAGGGTATGCTGATGCTACTACTAATCATTGTTGGTGAAGCAAATGTCATTTGAGAAACCATTTTTTCTTGTTAATGGAGACCGTTACCAACATTATCCTTTCCTGTGTCTCAAAACTATCAACCTGGCTCATAAAATGATATTTTTTTAGGATTCGTGGTTTTTTTTCTTGTTATTATACATTACAATGAGTTCATTGTATTCAGATTCCTTACAACTTCATTACCTGAGCTATTTGCAGAAGGAGGGGAGCTGGCCTTCTTCACGTATCGAGACAGTTTCTACCTTGGATTCAATAAGGAGGGGACCCGGCCTTCTTCACGTCTCGTGCAACAAGTATGGACCACCCTCTGGTTGTTACTATTGATTCATGTGCATGGGCTAAAAAGAAAGAAAATACCCTGCTGGATTTGAACGAGGACGCGAACTAATAAGTTTTTTACTTTCCCGACGTGGGTGCATGGGTGATTGACGCGGACTACCATAGCCCGGTGAGTGTCGTGCTCTTCAAACACTCGGAGGCGGACTTCACTGTGAAGCCCAGAGACTGCATCACGCAGATGATCGTCCAGGTGATTGCAATGTCGAAGGTCATCGAGGTGGAGGACCTCGACATGGGGCTGCGGCGACGATGATGACGACGACATCGGCATCGACACAGGGCTACGGCGGCGACGAAGACGACGACATCATCATGGTGCTCCGGCGGCGGCGACGACGGCAACATCAACACCATCAACACGGCCTTGTGGAGGCGCCGACGCCGACTACATTGACGCATGGCATATATTGTGTGTGTGCGCGCGCGCACGCACACGTGCGTGTGTGCGTGTGCATGTGTTAATTATCTACATCAGATATGTATGATTGATGATTGACTGTATGCATAACATGTACGTATTGTGAAATGCATGTCTAAACTGAAATAGGTAGGCTTTTATTTTTTTAAATCCTAATTTGTTACTAGTAGCGTGGGTGTATAATAGAAGCGCTACTGCTATTCTTTTACTAGTAGCGTGGGTGTGGAATACTGGTAGCGTGGGGCACCAGCGCTACTGGTATGTCTGTTTAGCAATAGCGTGGGGTAAAACACACGCTACTGCTAGAAAATAGTTGTAGCGTCATAGCAGTAGTGTGGGAACCTATGCTACTGGTAGTCAAAAAACCCACGCTACTGGTAACGTTTTTCCTAGTAGTGTAGGGCCATGGAGGTGCGGTGAAGCTCGACCCTTGATGGCGGGAGGGTTGTTGTTCTGTTTTAGGTGTTCCTTTGAGGTCGATTAGGGTTTGTGTCCTAGTTAGGAAGGCATGGCGGTGTCGGCTCCTGGAAGATGCAAAAGGCCCTCCCCACCTAGGCCCCGTCCCGGTGATGCATCTAGCATCGTCGAAGGGCATGTGGAGTTGTATCTCCGATGAATCTTGTGTGATTCGGTCATTATTGGTCTTTGATGGATCTCCACGGATCCAGTTCGTTTTTCTGTCTACAGGTTGGATTCTTCCGATCTACGCTTCACTTCATCGGCGGCGGTTACTGTTCTAGTGTGCTAGGCTGCTAGTCCTATGGGCCATAGAATGATGACTTTCCAACTGTGTACTGCAACAAGTTTTGCTGACTCTGGTGAGGGAGGGCGATGACGACTACGCGCCTTTGGCTCGCTCCAGTGCTTGTAGTCATCGTTAGGTGATCTACGAGCCTGGATGTATTTTTTGTTATTTCTAGTGTTGGTTGTACTGCCATGACATGATGAATAGATTAGAAGTTTTCTCGCAAAAAA
Organism: Triticum aestivum; assembly: GCF_018294505.1. NCBI lineage: Eukaryota > Viridiplantae > Streptophyta > Magnoliopsida > Poales > Poaceae > Triticum > Triticum aestivum. The sequence continues at coordinate 661,484,292 of NC_057810.1, read as the reverse complement.
GTTTTGTTTACTTTTACCCTTCATTTGTGCTTTTTTATTGTATTTTTTCTTTTCCCTATCTTTCTCAACCATTCTCTCTCGGCAATATTTCGATCACTTTTTCCCGTCCTGTGTTTCCCGCCCTCTCTCTTTACTGCTACTTTCCCACTTTAAAATTGTGTATTGGCTTTTTACTCTTCACACCACCCTTTTATACCCATGATTAAGACCCCATGCAAAATGAGAAGTGTTTTCGACCCTTCCTCACGCATCTCCATTTCTGGCAGGCCCCACGATGTCTACCATGGCCGTGACTTTGTTGAATTGATCATCGCTTGGGTGATCTAGATCTAGCAGAATGTTCTTGGCGATGTATGCGGTCGCCATAAGGTTATGGACCGGGGGTGCGATGAACCAACATCGTCTGATTCCTCCTCAAGGATGGAGATGTGGATCTAGTGGGTATACGCTACCACAGGAGTGGTGTCGGCGGGGGCCGCATGGCGCGGCCTCCGCCACTGCTCCATGTCGATGGTGGTAGCCCACCTGTTGGCGCATCCTGATCATGTTGCAGACATAGTTGTGCATGCGTGAGGGCTTAATGTTGGGCCTCCATGTCCTTTATCTTCGGATCGTCACCGACGTTCATCATGTGAAGGACTCCGAGCTCAGCCATTGTAGCTGCATCAGGGTCGGTTGCATTCACACCATCGGGTTGTGGGCGAACTAGCGCTTGGAGTGTCAGTGCCGGTGTTGACCATGAGGTCCTCCTCCAGTGCTACTCCTGAAGGGCGGCTATCAAGCTCCCGTCCTCAAACTCATATTGAATCCACCTTTGCCACAAGCTAGTAGGGGCAGGCTTGTGGGTTGTTGATGTAGATAACAGGCAATGCTTGAGCATTGGCTCCTGCACTCGGTGAAGTGCCGGGTTGCGAAGACGCGTTTTGCCAAACTGGTCGACGATGAACTTCAGGCTCCCAAAGATGAGAACCTGGCCCTCGGAGAGGGAGAAATGAGGTTAAGGTAACCCACCACATTGGTGATGAAGCTCAGGGTGCCAAAGGATCCCAACTTATTGTGCTTGCTAGAATTTGGGTGTTACAGGCTCTCCGCACTGTTTTTCATGGATGTCGCCTTTTACAGTCAGCCATCTCCTTTCCTCCCTGCACTGGTCCCATCTATGCATGTGCGTGCCATGTGTTCACTTTGGCTCTCAGCTGCCCACCGATGTTTCTGTTGCCCCAACCCACCTATCCATGTGTGTGTACTCTGCTCGATTCTTGCGAATGATTTTCGTAGCCCTACAAATCAAGGGAGGGGGAGAAAAGTGTTGGGTGTGTTGGTTGTGTGTGTCGCTTGGTGATGTGCATAGTGTGTCTACTCTGCAAGGTGTTACATACTACCGTTCAGCCTTGAGTTGCAGTGCCGCACGACCCAGCAACTGCAGCACACGCTGCATGGGGTGCCACTCGCACAACACAGCCACCGCAACTGTTTAAGGTATGGTACTTCTACGAAGTTGTGAGTGGAAAGGAGCATCTGCGTGGCAGGGAAGTATGTCTGGTAGTATTAAAATTATTGCACTTGACGTGCCTTGAGGCTCATGCAGTCCATATTATAGAACAGAAAATGCAAGATGAGTGCCAACCATTTTTTGGACTCCGGATTAAATTACTAAGATCAGTTAATTAGTCTTATTTCTTGTTCATATACGAATGATATGGTTAGTCAAGTTGTCTTGATCAAGTTATTATGTTCGTGTTACACTCCTAGTCTCTACCGGTGGTCAGTTCTAATCATTTTATATAGGTAGGCTGCAATGATTCTTAGGTATATTCTCTAGCTTACAATTATGTAAATCAACAGATCTAAAACTTAATGTTACACTCCAAATAAAATTGAGCTTGTAGAAATTTTATACATGCACCCCAATGATGAAAATGACTTTATATATTTTGTTCGCCAAAAGGTTATAAATATACATAGAAATAGCATCGATAAAGAAATCTGTCAATATCACCATGCAAGCACATTCAGCCAAGTCGGTTTGATTTATAATATCCGTGCACCAAATGCTAAGTACGCTTGATTTGTAATATCCGCCCACTAGACGTGCTTCACCGCTACGCTGGAGACCATCTCCATCTCCTATACTTAAATACATGCATCAAACTATATAAGATACCTAGTTTAATTTGCAGAAACAAAGCAGAGCACACATCGCACACTAGTAGTAGCGCAATCCATCAAACATACCATGGCCATCTCAAAAGCTTTGATCCTTAGCATCCTCGGGTGCCTCTGCTTCTGCAGCTCAGTCCTAGCAGCTCGGGAGCTCAACGATGACTTGTCGATGGTGGCAAGGCACAAGAGCTGGATGGTGCAGTACAACCGTGTGTACAAGGACACTACTGAGAAGGCACATCGATTTCAGGTGTTCAAGGCCAATGTCGGATTCATCGAGTCGTTTAACGCCAAGAACCACAAGTTCTATTTGGGCATCAATCAGTTCACCGACCTAACCAACGAGGAGTTCAAGGCGACAAAGGCTAACAAGGGATACGAACCAAGCTTGGAGAGGGTTCCTACCGGATTCAGGTACGAGAATGTAACTCTCGATGCACTTCCAGAAACCGTAGACTGGAGGACCAAAGGTGCAGTTACTCCCATCAAGGATCAGGGCCAATGTGGTGAGTATATTAAGGATAATGATGTATTGGATATATGTTTACTTCTTTTGAGAATGTCGTCCTATAATATCTAGTAAACCATAATAATGTGTAGGTTGTTGTTGGGCATTTTCTGCTGTCGCTGCTACAGAGGGCATTGTTAAGCTCAAAACTGGCAAGCTTATCTCATTGTCGGAGCAAGAGTTAGTGGATTGTGATGTCCATGGAGAAGACCAAGGTTGTGAAGGAGGGCTCATGGATGATGCATTTAAGTTCATTATCAAGAATGGCGGTCTCACCACCGAGTCCAACTACCCATATACTGCAACAGATGACAAGTGCAAGAGTGGAACCAATGGTGCCGCAACCATCAAAAGCTATGAGGATGTTCCAGCCAACAACGAGGGAGCCCTCATGCAAGCCGTCGCAAGTCAACCTGTCTCAGTAGCTGTAGATGGAGGAGATATGACGTTCCAGTTTTACAAAGGTGGAGTGATGACTGGCTCATGTGGCACTGACCTAGACCATGGTATTGCAGCTATTGGTTATGGCAAGACCAACGATGGCACAAAGTATTGGTTGTTGAAGAATTCATGGGGAACAACATGGGGCGAGAACGGATATTTAAGAATGGAGAAGGACATCACCGACAAGAGAGGCATGTGTGGCCTTGCGATGGAGCCTTCTTACCCCACTGCATAGAGAGGGTGTCCTATGCCACATATCCTCATATGCACACAAATATCAAATAATTGCCACTACAAAAAACCTGTTAATCCATGACGGATTTCTGGTGACGTTCCCGAGAACCGTCATAGAAACCGTCACAGATCAACAACATGAGGATGTTCCCTAAATCTGTAGCCCCATTATGACGGACGAAGACGGATTATCACGAAACTGTCATGGATCGATCAGATCGGCCTAGCCTTTTTTTTTCCTTATACAACATTTGGATCATCACGAATGGATGGTGCTCATGTATCATGTGCGCCCTTGTTAGGCACACATTTGGGTCGGATGTAATCTGTGCTATATAAAGAAACCCCTAAAATATATAGAGAATTAGAAAAAAAAAGAAAGAAAAGGAATGGCATGCAGAATTAGTTGCTTACTATAATAATATAATATGATATAATATAAGTTAAAAAAGGAAAAGAATGTTCACCCATAATCAAAGATCTTTTGTGCTATTGGCAAGATACTTAACAACAGGTCATTCCCTCAAAAAAAACTTAATAGCAGGAAACACACGCATTTGATAGTATCCGTTCCTTTTTACAAGTTACAATTCCTATGGTTCCAACTTTATTAAGAGAAAAATAGCGCACAAATGGAGGGGAGCAGGGGGCTGAACGAGTTACGCTCCCACTACGTCCACAGCTAGGTCCAGTGCCACGTCAGCGTACCTTCCAAGTGCGCGCCCTACATGTCAACAAATGAGAAAGAAATAAGTTGCAAAAATTAGGTGCAGAGACTTCGAACATATGACCTTCAGGATAACAACCAACCGAGCAAGCCAATCAACCTACCTATGCTGCTAAGTAACTATATAAAACTGAATGTAGATCAAAACGGCCGTATCGCTCGCCTTCGGTAGCAATCCGGCCAGCCCAATTGCGCAACATAACATTTTTTTATCTTGAAGCAATTTTCCTTATGCGGTTTCCTTTTTATTTTATTTTACCAAGTTGGTGTTTATTTTGAAATTTATATTTTTCCATATAAACTACTAATTTTATAGTGTATTTCAAATCTTATTCAATTTTCATTATTTTGAAATTTGAAGAGGTAAACATCTACTTTTCCCAAAATTTATGTGGATTTAAAAAGACAAAATGTCAGAAATTTTTAAGTACGTTCATTATGGACCACAAGCATGCACAATTATTGTTTTGCTTCAAGTTTGTGCTTATTTTCTTTTTTAGCTTTTCCCACTAGAAAATAAATGTAAGAAAAAATGGATTTAAAGTTTGTAAAAATATCTATCTTCAATAACTACAAGCACGCTTGATTATTGTGTATATGCATTGTATTTTTTAGATAAAAAATTATTAAAGAACTGATAATGTGAATTAGAAGTTATTGTTTAATAATAACTCTGTGGCCCAGCGAAGCCAGCCCACTTATTTGACATCCCATGTAGCTGCAAAAATCCTACTTCTAGCACTGAGCGGTAAATAGTTGGAGTTCGCACAGGGCACACAAAACTGGGCCAGCCCATTTTATTCTTTTACCTAATGTTTTGAAAAATGTATTTCAATAATATTCTATATTTGAAATATATTCTTGTTTTACTAAAATGCTGACAGATTCAAAATAATGTCCGTGTATTGAAACACATTTTATAAAATTGTTCTAAATGTTCAAACCGTGTTCCTTTTTCAAAAGTCAGTCACAGATTAAAAAAATGCTTGGGTTTTGGTAAAAGGTTCATGTCTTCAAAAAATGATGTTGTTTCAATTTTTGTTTATGTTTTCCAAAATGGTCGAAATGTTAAAAACATTGTTCGTAATTTAAAAAAATGCTCATGTTTCCAAGAATATTCGGCAATTCATGCTTGATTATGCGTTGATTATGCGAATGAAACTTAATTTATGCGCTGCAATTAGTAATCCATCCGGTTACGTCGTCGTGGGAGAAAGTGATCGAAGCAACCGTGCCTCGAAGGTCGTCGTGCAGCAACCAAATGAGTGAGGACACAAGCACAACTCCGAAAACAGAGGTGGACTTGGAATTAAAAATAGGTAGCAGTTCGGTGGTCGCCGCCACGCCGACCAACCCCACCACTATCAAGATCTCGCGGGCTAAACATCAACCGTGGGAAGACCACGGCTCTTCGCTCTATCGCCCACCACCATGGAGATTGTTTTTATGAACACATCAATTATCTCTTTCACTGCTTGTTGCAAAATAATTATCTTCCCGTTGCAACGCACGTGCATATGTGCTAGTATTAATAAATTATAGAAATGTTGAAACGCATGGGCATATGCATTTCTTAAATTATTTTACACAATAAATTCGGTAATACATGTTGAAAATTATCTTTAAAACACATTGAACATTTTTTGAATACATGTTGTCAATTTTTTGAAAGCAAGAGAATAATTTTCAAAAATATGTTGTTAATTTTTAAATACACGCGAAACACTTTCCATAAACTTCAAGGAAATCAAATGCACAAACACTTTCTTTTCGTCTCGTTGATTAATTTACTTTCTTTAATTCTTTTTTTTTCAAGTGAGGAAAACTAGTTACAAAAATTAAATTAAATGCAAAAGGTAACAAAAAAGAAAACACATGAAACCTAGCATGGTGTCTTTGTATTATGTGGTGAAAATATGAGAAGGTTTCGCAAAAGTAGTGATGTACACTGCTTGAAAAAAAAATGGAAGATTTTTTAGGAAGAAAATCATTGTTTTGAAAGGGAACAAGTTGGGTTTGAAGGAAAGTGTCAACTGCTTCATAGTTTGACCTTGGAAAAAAATATCTACACTCAAAGTGCTCCATCAAATGTTCCTTGTCAAAATTTGGTGTTTTTGGCCTTTGTTTGCTACAATTAAGCCATTAAGTGCATTTCTAGGCTTCACCACAGTCCACCAACATGGATCTTATTGGTTTTTTAAAATTTATAAAAAAGGAAAACCTAGTCTAACAAAAAAATCGACATACATTGTTTAGAAAATGAACAATCAACAAGGAAGAATCATAGTTTTGAAACTGAATGTCTCAGGTTTGAAGGAAAAGTTACAGTTGCTAAATCATTTGACTTGAAATTTTTTCTGCATTAAACATACATCATTACATCTTGCATCTTAAATTTTGAAAAAAATAGTGTTCGTTTGCTAGTTTTAAAATTTTAAAATTAATTTCTAGGTATTTAATGAATATACTCCAAATTTAAACTAGACGTATATGAAATAACGTAAAAATGGTTGAAATAATCATATTCATTTTCTTGACTCTATGCTTAGGTCTTATACAAGAAAAAAAGGATTTCCAAATATCAGTGTTTCAAGACTCGACCACAGGCATGTACCTTACATGTTTTTTTAATTCTAAAAATTGAGTCAAAAAATGTGAAACTTGACATAGTGCCTTGATATGACATCAATTGCCTGTGATAAAATTTGGGTAAGTTTTCACCAGATGTACATTGTTTAGAAACAACAATTTTCCATCTAGCGATCTAAGCAAAGTTACACATATGCACCTTTTTTCGTTTTAAAGCTTATTTGAGATACTATACACAATGAACACGAAAAACGTATTACATCCAGATCTGTAGACCACCTAGTCGTGACTACAAACATTATAGCAAGCTGAAGGTGTGCTGCCGTTATCGCCCCTCATTCGTCGGAGCTGGGCAAAACATATTGTAGTAGATAGTCGAGAAGTCGTCTTGTTAAGATCCCATAGGAATAGTGCAACAGAAAATAATCGTCGTGGATAAAGAGACACGTAGATTGAAATGATCCAATCTGAAGACACGCGAATGTAAACGAACTCAAATCGGATATGAACAGAACCACCAAAAACAACCGCCGACTGAATCATGCGAGATTCACCGGAGACACACCTCCACACGCCCTCTCACAATGCTAGAAGCACCACCAGGAAGGGAGCTAGGCGGAAAGAACTTTATTCAATCTTCAAGGAGCCGCCACTGTCTCACCTTATGAATCGGACACAAATCCTAATAAAACTTAAAGAAGCATCTAAACGGAGGCCTATCGGCGGCATGGGCCAGGATCCATCGTGTCCCCATGGCTTTAAGGCTGTAGGGGGCAAGGTAGATAGGTGGCGCCGGCGGCGGGAAGCAGGAACCCTAGTCTCTTGTTCGCTCTGGAGGAGGATGAAGGGTAGACGTGCACACATAAATTCCTTTTAACTATAAAATATTACCCCCTTCGCTCCATAATACTCCCTTCGTTTCTAAATATAAGTCTTTGGAGGCATTCCACTATGGACCACATACGGAGTAAAATGAATGAACTACACTCTAAAATGCATCTACATACATCCGTGTGTGGTCCATAGTGAAATATCTACAAAGACTTATATTTAGGAACGGAGGGAGTATAAGAGAAATTTTACACTAGTGTGTAAAAAATGCTCTTATATTATGGAACGAAGGGAGTAGATCATTTCATAAATTGACGGATTTTCTACTAAACTAACCATATGTATCACACACACAAAATGCATTAAGTTTGTAATGAGAATCTTTTGCAATTACTGTCATAGGAGTCGATTACATTGGAACAGAGGGAGTACTTCATAGGAGTGATTTAATCAGCTATAAAAAATGGAAGGAAACAAAATTCTGCGCGGCTAATTCGGTGGTCGGTGGTGGGCTCAAGTCAACAGAGGTTCCAGCAGAGGGGCCGATCCCACATGAGGCAAACTGCGCCCTCTGATTGGCTGAACCTACCCACCCACGGATCACGCATATCGACCGTTCGTTCCTCCGAAATCCAACGGTTGGAAAACAATCCCTCTCCCCCTCTTCTATCTCCCCCAGCCCACAGCCGCCGGCATCTCTTCCGCATAGCGCTCTCCTTCCTCCCATCTCCAATCGTCAAATTCCCTGGATCTGGATCTCTCTGCCTTCCTTCCTTCCGTCTCCTTCTCCTTGCCGCTTTATTCCTCTATCCCGACCAAGCCAAGCACCGCCACCGCGACATCCAAGACGCCCCCACACCGTCCGGTGGTGCGCGCTGGAACGCCAGGAGGGCTGCGCCGACCCGTCACCGAGGAGCTGTACCGTGGTCGACGCTGCCAACGAACCCCAAACCGTGCGGCGGCCAACACCTCCCGAGCGTCCGCGGACGGGAGCTACGGTGCCAGCGGGGTCGCTTCCCGTCGATCCACTGTAGGATGCTGGCCGCATATGCCGCCCTGGCGACGGCCTCGGCCCTATGGCGGCGACGCCCCTGAAGGCCGACCTGGCGCCGCTGCCGTTGATCTGACCTGTGTCCGAGTCTCTGCAGGGCGCGAGCGGCTCCATTCCTGGGCGTGCCGAGCCGAGGGAACAAGGGCGGGCTCGCAGACTTGGATGGGCCTGCACGACGGAATACTAGACGGGCGTGCTCGAGGACTGCAGGGCAATGGGTAATGCGGCAGCGAAGAGCTAGTGATTCCCCTCCACAGCAACGCATCCAATGGACGCGAGTTAGATGGCGAGGGCCACCGTCTTGGCGGAAAACGAACTCTCCACCGTGGAGGGACTTTTCTTTTGTTTCTCTCACTGTAATTTGTGTTTGTGTATACATGTATTCTGTTTTTTAGTGGAATATGTGTATTCTATTTATTATATTAAGAAAAGTTTCTGAGCTAAAATGTTAAAAACCAAAATATTCTAATTAGTAGGTTTTCTCGCCAAAAAAATTTAGTAGGTTAAAATCCTAATTGGGCCGATAACAAACTGATTCATCAATGAAATTAGTGGGCCTTGGATCAACTTGAAATTTAATGGGCTGAAATTTTTAATGGGTTGATTACTACATGGGTGAGCTACAATTTAGTGGGCCAAAAGTCTAACTGGGCTTCTTATTTCATGGGCCACCACATCAGATTCATGTCAGATGATGATGTGGCAGTCAAGCTAACACCGTTATGACAACGTCAGTTGGGTGTCATCCCATGACAGCAAAGAACCGTCATGGAATGCACATGGTCCAATTATGATGCGATATACATGACGGATTTCAAATCCGTCAAGGACACTACTTCATGATGGTTTTTTGCTGGTCCATGACGGATTGTGTTTGTCATGGATTAACAGAATTCTTGTAGTGTGCCTACATCCACTTTAATTAAATATAGTTTGTATGTGTATCTAAATTATGTACAAATTTATGTCTTGTATAATATTTAATTTTCCATGAATACAATGTAAACTATGTCACATATATAAGGATTGATGAAGAATTTGTGTTAGCTATATCTTTCAGAGAAATTGAATTGTGCTGCCTCTTGTGCTTTCATGTGTGTGTAATGAACTATTTGAGTTGTTCACGTTTTTACGATAATCTTGAAACCATATAAACAATATGTGAAAATGATGGGGCTGATCTGTAAATAAAAGTTGAAGCCTGGAGGTGGCACAAATAGATGAATGTCAATTTTTGAATCTTGAGGAAATGAATTATGACGGACCATTCTCTCCCCAATCACCATTGTCCTGGTCATTCAACGCTCAACACCAGAGCATCCTTTCCCCGACCTCTGCATCAATTGATGCATGCAGCCATAAAAAAAATTGGGGGAGAATTTCACTTCCCCGGCTTTTGCACCAAATACCAGGAAAGCCTGATCCTCAAGAATAAATAGGAACCTAGGTGTTGGATTTTTACATCCACTCCCCCAACCAGTTGAGCTAGGCTCACTCCCACATGTACTAAAATTTATTCAACAAACTAAAACTTGTGCTTTCGCAGAGTTTTAGTGGTATGCAAAGCAGCATGTTCAAGGTCCTACTGTGAACATTGGTGTTAATGTTATGTTTGTGCTGCGAGGTTCCAAACGTGGACAATCAATGTTCCAGCAAATTTGTAGCGCTATGCAACTTTCGATATCGAGGCTTTGCCGTGGGCACCTCGAGCCCGTGCTGTGGTAGAAGAAGGCGAAGGCTGAAGGCTGAAGAGGCATGGGCCCTGCCTGACATCACACAGGTGTCGTGTAGCAGCCCGCCGAAGCTCTGTAGGCTGGCCGAGCAACGAGGAAAAATGTTGTTCCGGTGGCTGACATGCCAAGCAGGTTCGGTTCTCCGGTGGTGGCTCCAGCTGGCTCGGTGTCGTACACGGAGAGCTTCGTCACTCGTCATGGTCGGTCGAGGCATGTGGTGTGGTGGGTGTGTTCTCCTCTTAAGCTGCACCACAAAGTTGCCGGGCTGGATTGTATAACCCGCGCACAAGGCCGGAATCCGGATCGCAAGAAGACAACCATCGCCTTTGCATATCGCGTCGGTGTCTCAACGTGCTCATTGCTGCGTGCGCTGCCCTTGCGGGTCATGGCAATCCACACGCACGTAGCCTTCGCAGATCTTCCATCGATGGGCGTTCTCTCCGAGTCCGAATGAGCACCAGAGATCTGTTGAGCAAAGCAGTGGTCCATGAATATATATAGCTGGCTCGCGGGCAGAAGCAAAGAACATATTCCGAGCCATGCATGGACGATGGCAATCATGCACACACATGAAAGATCTAACGGCAAACCATCCGAATAAAGACGAGGCACAGTGTGCTTTGGGGCAGAGGAATAAGACAGAGAAAGCAACATATTATTAGCAGAAAAAGAGGAAGATAAAGATAAAACGAAAGCAACATATTTCAAAGATAAAAAGGGGAAAACATAAAGATACAGCATCTCTTATATTGGATGATAAGACTGGTCGTGCGGGAGACATAGCAAATGTGCTTGTCTATATATTACTAGTTCCCTGTTCCATGCCTCTGCAGATATAAAAAATAATCAAACAAGGTCAAGCGGCCGGCATCGGCGTCGATCTCGGCTCCGTTTGATCGCTCCTACGACGTCACGAGGTACATTCCTGTACTGACTTCACTACAGAAAACTAGCATAGAAAGCAGCACACTGTGTTGAGTACTGTTTTGAACTTTTGATTGTTTTTTTTCTTCATTTCATTTCCGACTTAATTCTGCATGTGTTGGGTATAGTTTTGAACCTTTGAGTACACTGTGCATGCGTCATTTCTATTTGCACTATGTCAATAGTTGCTTCCACTATCGTCTTCTTTTTCGTGTCAAACGGTTATACTGATATTTAAAGTTTACAATCAGCGATCATGGCGGATGCTTCTGAGGAGTGCACTGAGGAAAACGTGAAAGAGCTCTCCGAGAACATTATAGGACAGCTGTGGCGAGTGGAGGCGATGCTGCTCCTCAACACTATCTTTGTAGGAGTCATAGTTGGAATTGGCGCCTATGGCCACCGTTATCGCCACTATGGTTTCACCCGCTATCTCATGCTGGGGGTAACCACCTTGTTCCTACCCGTCATATCTTACGTCATCTCCGCAAGTGGCTCAGTGGATCATCCCTTTCATGTTCTTATCCACGAAGAATTGATAGCCAATTGCTGGGCACCAGGCCTGCACACAAGCATGGTCATAACATCCACCTGCCTTGTTTTGATTTGTGCTATCAATACAAGCCCGGTAGTTGCTACTGATGATCGAGAAGATCGAAGTGTACGCCCCCCCTTTGAACTTCTTGTTCAAGGAATTTGGATTCTTTACCTAGCTATCCCCAGCTTTGATGGTGGACGATCTTTTAAGTTCACAAGAGGTTATTTCGTAATAACACCTTTTGCTCTCGGGATCCTTTGATGATTGAAATGTTATGCATTTCTAAAGGCCCGGAAATCCTTTGCACTCGGACACAATCCTCGTCTTATTGTTGGATATATGCAGCAACTGCTGCGAGAAGAAGGAGATGATCAACATGGTGAGGAGGATGTGAATGTGCCTCCACCACCACTTGTAGTTACGGGTGAGGACAAACGGCAAGTCGAGAAGCAACCTGAACCTCATGGTTACATGTTCAGAAATAACATGAAGGCACTTCAAGATGGCAACTTGGTGACCATTGACAGAGTTTGGCAGTTGGACAACATGTTTCTGATGCCAATGCCACAACGACTGAAAGATATATGCTTTTCATTTGCATTATTCAAATTGCTAAGGTGTCGATTTGCAAGGTACAAACTCGCCGACGTTATCACCAAGGAGACCATCAAATTCGTCAGAAGCGTCATGCTAAAGGATGGTGAACATGAAAGAGCGTTCAGGATGATTGCAGATGAGCTTTCTTTTCTTCATGATTATTATGATTCACCACTCCCAGTCCTCTACCCAGGTAGCTGGTTTACTACAACATTAAGTATGGTCATCTCACTCTTGAGCATATGTTACTGCATACTTTATGTTCTGGACGTCATCAAAGAAGCTAGGATATTTCCTCAGGAGAGGGCCATAATTACTTGCATGTACTTCTGTTCTATGAGCAAACTCGGGAGGCGTAACCAACGAGCAATAAGGTTTGGACGTCTGCATTTTGATCTAGTGCCAGGGCTGTTACTCACTGTGTTTGTCATGGTTGCTGAGGCGAGGGATATTGCTTCCCACATATGCTCTAGCTGGACCAAAGTAATTCTCACCTGCCGCTGTGTGCGCCGTGCCTCCTTGAAGCTTCCCCCCGTCGTCCCAAAATGGGTTGGCTAGTTGTTGCGATGCAGATGCAACTGGTTGTTGAGGCATTGGACCGACAAAATGAGATAAAACTCATTGTTGGTGCTTCGCCCAAGGCAATTTCACCAACTTGTTCTGCCTGGTTGCCTCCTTCGTTTGCTGGACCGAAAGAACAATAATGTCAAGGTACCATCAGAAGTGAAGGCTTGCACCATCAACGCCCTAAGAAGTACTAGTGGAAGCAATGGAGCTGGTCTAAGCAAAGGCATGACAACCCTGCGCCAGAGCCAAACTGGCAGAAGCTTACTCTGGGCCTGCAGCAACAGCAAAGGTACATCTGACACCATACTTGTGTGGCACATCGCCACGGCCATCCTTGAGGTGAGGCACCCACACCATCAAGGAGATGGCCGGCCTTCTTCTGTTTCTGACATGATGTCGCGCTATTGCGCGTATCTGGTGGAGTCCTGCCCCGAGCTACTTCCTGATGATGATGCATGGAGCAAGTACCTCTACAACAAAGTCAAGAAGGACGCCAACCGAGCCCTCGCCACCGGCAGCAGCACACCAGTGTCGTCCATGTCGTCAGAAGCGGGTTGCCGACAGCTGATCGAGATGTTGGGCGCTAGACAGAACCATGAGGTGCTCAAGGATGCCGCGAAGCTCGCGGAGCAGCTGGGGGAGGTGGCCGGAGGTGAGGATGGCGTGGGAGTTGCTGGCCGGGTTTTGGTCAGAGATGATCCTTTACCTGGCTCCGTCGGACAACATCAAAGGGCACCTGCAGGCCATCGACCGGGGCGGCGAGCTGATTACGCTCCTCTGGGCCTTGCTCGCCCACATCGGGATCATCGACAGGCCTGGCGACACCGCTGCAAGTGCTCCAGCCACTGATGTTTAAGTTTGCTTTGCCTATTCATGCATACGCTGAGTTGCATGCTTAGCCGTTGATTTCAGTTCCTTTCACTGTTACTGCTCTTGGTTGTGAGTGTGTTTAAGGTCTCGCTGTTGGGTGTGAGTGTGATTTTAGGCCTTGTTGTTGGCCCTTTTTATTTTTTTTCTTATTTCTATTATCCAAGAAGAGATTGGAAGTGTGTGAGAGAGATGAGACATGGGGATAATGGTATTGTTTTACCGCTTCTGGATTGTGGCTTTTCGAGCGCCAGAGATATGAGAAGTTTTTGGTGCTATTTTACTGCTTCTGGGAATGTGACTTCTGATCCTTTACTACCGAAAGGGGCTTTTGCCCCGTTTTATATATAAAAAGCACCGAACCACAAATACCATGATACAAACTCACGCCACCATTGCACACGACACACACCCAAACCGTTCCGTAGCTATTTGTAGCCCGTGCGCAAGGCCGGAGGTAGACAACTCCTTGCATCGCTGTCCATGTCTTTGAGGAGCGCAATGCATCCATGGCGCTGCGCACGCGAGCGGCGACAGTCCGCCCGCACGCAAGCCTTCGGGCATCGAGAGGAACACTGTCATCGACATGATGAGAGCCCGCGCCAGCATGGTCTTGTAGTAGAGCCGCATCGAGTCAGACTCGTAGGTCGCTAGCACTGTCACACCTCATACACCGTGAAGTTTGCCCGTCAGGATAATTTATATTCCTATGAGGCACTTCAGTCCACACAGGGAAATACTGCACCCACAGAAAAAGTACGGTTTCTGGTAGTGCATGCACCACTCAGCCGTGATGCGCTGGTGCTCTACGGCGCCCAGGGCTGGCATCGGCGGAGCGCCATGCCGTGTCGCGAGTGTCGGAAAGCATAGCACCGACGCAGTTTTACGGGGAAACACCAAGTCTCTTTCCAAAGGATTTTCGGATGAATTTTGGAGAGCCGGAATCTTTGAGATATCTTCTAAATTTGTAGTTGTATTAATAGGCTATACGAATTTTCTTTTCTCCTGCAGATTTCATAGCACTAAATTTTACATCCAAACTACATCTTGAATAGAATTCTTCACTTTCCCTGTGGTGCAATTAAACAAACTTTAATGCAAATGCAATCACGTAGGATGCGCGAAAGCGTCTCCTACCACCCAGCACGGCCGGGCTAACCATCCCTGTGAGGCTGCGAGGTGACAGCCCTTGTAGTCGTCAACTTTTGTCATTTTAGCCTTCAGACATCTTGCATGCTGGTGGAAATGGAACAGCCGCGTAGGATAGTATGCCATCTTCCATCGACGCTTCTCCCCAAATAAGAACCAGAGCAAAGCAGTGGTCCATGAATAGATAGCTGGCAAGGGCACTCGCATGAGCAAAGAACATGTTCCGAGCCATGCATGGATATGGATGGTAATCATGCATACACATGAACACTCCTCACACGTGAAAGATCTAATGGCAAACTATTCGTATAAAGATACGACACAGGGCGCTTTGGGATAGAGGAATAAGACAGAGAAAGCAACATATTATTGGCAAAAATGAGAAGATAAAGTAAAAGAGACCGGTTTTACTACTCTCGAGCAACATATTTCAAAGAAAGAAATGGGAAAAGATACAGACAGACATCTCTTGTATGCATGGTAAAGGCTGGTCCTTTTGGACCATCACAAATGTGCTTGTGAATTTAGTAGTAGTACTACTATATATCATAGTTCCATGTCTCCCATGCTTTGCAGACAGACAGTAAACAAAAAAGACACGGGGCGCAGTCCACATCGACTTCTCCGCTTGATCGCTCCTATACGAACCACAACCATAAGGTACATTACTCTACTGACTTTGTTAGACTTCACTATACGCAACCAGTAGAAAGCGGCAAACTGAGTTGAGTAGCGTTTCCTGTTCATTTCTGGCTTAATATGCATAAACGTTAGATATTCGCTAGCAAGGAGCCCATGCATTGCGACGGAACCACAATAAAATTAGCTTGTCATGGCTCAAAGTTTGTTAAATATTTGTACAGGGAGATTGACGACATGGCATGGTGGGGGAGCAGCCGACGTGGAGGGCGTATGGAGCCATGGAGGGGACGGGAGGATGTTGCAGTGGGTTTTAGAGTCCCGACTCCATCTTCAAGAACCTTCGCCGCCGCTGGCAAGAATGCAAGGAGATGAACCAGAAAGGAAATGAGGCTGGGATGAGTAGTTCTGTATTTTATACAGTGGCAGAGGTGGGTGTCGTGGTACTAAGTCTGACAGTAAGTATAGGGGGTACGTATAAGGAGGCAAGGTCCTAGCTATGGTGAGATTGTACGCAAGTGTTTATGAGTTCAGACCCCTCTCGGAGGAGGTAAAAGCCCTACGTCTCGGTGCCCTGAGGTGGTCGACTGGAATATGGGAATGTGTGTTCAGGTGGTGCGAACCCTTGTCCCAGAGGAGGGGGTGGCTTATATAGAGTGCGCCAGGACCCGGCCCGCCTTCGTTACAGTGGTTCAATGTACATAAAGATAGGGCGTTACTGATAACGCCAGCTATAAAGTGTTATTAATGCTCTTAAAGACTGCGGAGTGAACGCCTGACCGTTGCTGTCCTGAGCGACTCATGATCTTCAATAGGTCGAGTGGTTTCTTGTATGGTAGAGTGATATCACGAGGGAGGGGTACCCGAGTGATATGACTGGTGGAGTGGATTGCACTCGTTCAATTGGTACTCCCTGTTGTGTCTTGGGTGTCTTTGCTTCTACGGTAGTGACCTTGGGTAGGGCGTATAGGTCATGCATATGACCCTATATATCCTAGGTCTATATCATCATCATCATTAGCCCCCGAATGGATTGAGGTCCGAGTGAAAAGAAGGTTGAAGTTAATCTTGTCTTGACTCTCGTGCTTCACAGATACCCGTGTTGGATTGGAGGCCCATGTTGCGACTTCGACTTCGTTTCAGTCGCCTTGATCAATTCTAAAGTTGTCGAGTGGAATTATACCGACATTCATCGAGTGTTACCTTGACGCGAAATTTTGGCGAGATTGTTTACGGCGTATCCCGGATCTCGTGGGATTCGAAATTTGGGGGAAGCGCGCGAGGCGAAGCGCGCCGTAGTAAGCGGGATGGATAGACAGGGATGCCTCGATTTCCATGCCACCTTTTTCGCCACGTACCCAGCGCGCGACTGTTTCGGGATTTGACAGGATTGCTCGGGCCCACGCGTCAGCCATTCGGAAGTGGGTCCTTCAAAGGCGACGGGGCCGAGGCGTCTGCACTGTGCGCATCCGTCCTCCCTCTTCCTTCTCTGCTTCTCCGCTGCCCTTTTCTCCTCCGCTCTCGACGCCGCCGCGCCGCCGCCATGGTGAAGGGCAAGACGGCGGCGCTGGAACACGCGAAGAAGGTGACAGGGGCGGCGAAATGCAAGAAGACGAATCGGGGGTCGTCGTCGAGGTCCGGGCTGCCGCCAGGTTGGATCCATGGCGATTGGATCTGATCTTCGCTCCGGCCAGAGGATTTGGAGGAGCTGGCCGACTCCGGTCTGATTGTCGACGGAGGTGCGAGGCTGCCGAAGGGGGAGACGGAGCCTCAGCCGCGGCCAGGTGAGTGCGTCCTGCTCGCCACCCATGTCGACCGTGGTTTCTCCCTTCCTCTGCATCCTTTTTTTGGAGTTTCTTGAACTTTTTTAGAGCTCAGTTCCATCACTTCTCTCCCAACACCATTACGTACCTCGCCGCATTTGTGTCCATGTGTGAAAACTTCCTAGGTTGTTGACCGCACTAGGGTCTTTTCAAGCACATCTTTACAATCCGCTCCCAGTCGGTGAAGAAAGCGAATTCGAGTGACGAGAGGACGCACGTGATCCAAATGTGCGGGGGTTTGGGGATCCAGAAGAGGAAAAGGAGTGCTTTCCCTTCCATGACACTTCCTGAGTCGGTCAGGGGCTGGCAGTCGACCTAGTTCTACTGCAAGGATATTGTGACTCCCGGTCAGTCAACCGGTCTTCCCCCTTTCTCTTTAGATCACACCCAGCAACCTTCTTCGCTGAAAGTGACTACCGCGGAGAAGGTGGAAACGAACATGTTGGTCGAGAGAGTGGTCCAGTTGATCAATCAGGGTGTAACCGGCGTGGACTTGTTGGAGGTGTTTCTCAGTCGACGCATCCAGCCGCTCCAGGCATGTGACCACTCAATGTGGATGTACTCCGGAGCCAACGACACTGCTCGGGTTCATCAAGAGGAGGTTACGGTCGAGACGGTGGCCCTGTGGCTGAAGGGCATTACAGGAAACAAGGATAACCCCAGGGGAGCCAGGAGAGTCAACCCATTCAACGCCAATAACCAGCCAGACAAGGTATGATATTTGCTACCGACTGTACTTCAATATGTCTTGTAATTGTCTCTGAATCCGACTGATATTTGTTTGACTTCTTGTCTCGTAGGTTTTTACTGAGATGTACTCGATGCCCAACGGTGAACAAGCTCTGGAGCAAGACCGGGAGGGAGAGGACAGCGTGGAAGAAAGTGGCGACTGGCAATCTCCAGAAGATGATGATGAGGAGGAGAGTGATGAGTCGGACGACGATGAGGTAGTCGACTCACCATCTCGCTCAGGGCGTCGATCCAAAAAACTCCAAGATCCAGCAGGCAGGCGTGGGAAGACCGTGGCTCCAAGTACTCAAGCACAGAAGCGCACTCGGACTTCGACTCCGGCGCAGACGGAGAAGGTCGCCAAGCAACCCAAGGTTGATGTCGTGGTTCTAAGTCTGACAGTAAGTATAGGGGGGTGCTAAGGAGGAGGCAAGGTCCTAGCTATGGTGAGATTGTATGCAAGTGTTTACGAGTTCAGGCCCCTCTCAGAGGAGGTAAAAGCCCTAGGTCTTGGTGCCCGGAGGCGGTCGACTGGATTATATGAGTGTGTGTTACAGGGGGTGCAAACTCTTGTGCTAGAGGAGGGGGTGGCTTATATAGAGTGCACCAGGACCCCGGTCATCCCCCATTACAGAGAGTTCAATGTACATAAAGAGAGGGCATTACTAATTACGCCAGCTATAAAGTGCTATTAATGCCTTTGAAGACTACAGAGTGAATGCTTGACCGTCACTGTCCTGCGCGACTCGTGGTCTTCAGTAGGTCGAATGGTTTCTTGGATGGTCGAGTGATATCAGGAAGGAGGGGTACCCGAGTGGTATGACTGGTCGAGTGGGTTGCACTCGACGTCTTCAATTGGTACTCCCTGTTGTCTCTAGGGTGCCTTTGATTCTAGGGTAGTGACCCTGGGTAGGGCGTATAGGTTAGGCCTATGACCCTACCCTAGGTCTATATCCTCATCATTAGCCCCAGAATGGATTGAGGTCCGAGTGAAAAGAAGGTTGAAGTTAATCTTGCCTTGGCTGTTGTGCTGCATTAATACTTGAGTTCGACTGGAGGCCCACATTGAAACTGCAGCTTTGTTTGAGTCGCCTTGATCGATTTAGTAAGCCGACGAGTGAGTTTGCAATGTTATTCTGTCGAGAATTCTCTTCATTGCGAGATCCTCGGCGCGATTGGTTACGGCGTGTTCCGGATCTCATGGGATTCAAAATTTTGGGGAAGCGCGCAGGGCGGGGCGCGCCGCAGTGAGCGGGATGGATAGGCAAGGGCACCTCGATCTCTGCGCCACCTTTTTCGCCACGTACCGAGCGCGCGACTGTTGCGGGATTTGACAGGATCGCTCGGACCCACGCGTCAGCCACTCGGAAGCGGCTCTTTATAAGGCGTCGGGTCCGAGGCGTTTGCACTGTGCGCTCCCATCTTCCCCCAATCTCCTCTGCTTCTCCGCTGCTCTCTTCTCTTCCGCTCTCGACACCGCCGCGCCGCCACCATGGTGAAGGACAAGACGACAGCGCTGGAACGCACGAAGAAGGCGATGGGGGTGGCGAAGGGCAAGAAGATGGCTCGGGGCTCATCGTCGAGGTCCGGGCTGCCAGCAGGGTGGATCTAGGGTGATTGGATCCGATCTTCGCTCCGGCTAGAGGACTTGGAGGAGCTGGCCGACTCCGGCTTGATTATCAAGGGAGCTGCAAGGCTGCCGAAGGGGGAGACGGAGCCACAGCCGTGGCCGGGTGAGTGCGTCTTGCTCGCCACCCATGTCGACCGGGGTTTCTCCCTTCCTCCGCATCCTTTCTTTAGGGGTTTCTTGAACTTCTTCAGAGCTCAGCTCCACCGCTTCTCCCTCAACACCATCATGTCCCTCGCCGCATTTGTTGCCATGTGCAAAAACTTCCTGGGCTGTCAACCGCACTGGGGTCTTTTTAAGCATATCTTTACAATCCGCTCCCAGTCGGTGAAGAAAGCCAATTCGAGTGACAAGAGGACGCACGTGATCCAAATGTGCGGGGGCTTAGTGATCCAGAAGAGAAAACAGAGTGCTTTCCCTTCCATGACACTACCTGAGTTGGTCAGGGGCTGGCAGTCGACCTGGTTCTACTGCCAGGATATTGCAACTCCTGGTCACTCGACCGACCTTCCTCCTTTCTCTTTAGATCGTGCCCAGACACCTTCCTCGTTGAAAGTGACAGCCACTAAGAGGGTGGAAACAGACATGTTGGTGGAGAGAGTGGTCCAGTTGATCAATCAGGGCGTAACAGGTAGGGACTTGCTGGAGGTGTTTCTCAGTCGACGGATCCAGCTGCTTCAGGCTCGTGACCATTCGATATGGATGTACTCTGGAGCCAACGACACTGCTCGGGTCCATCCAGAGGAGGTCTCAGCCGCGACGGTGGCTCAGTGGTTGAAAGGTATTACATGTAATAATGATAACCCTAGAGGAGCCCGAAGAGTCGACCCATTCAGTGCTAACAACCAGCCAGACAAGGTTTTATCTTTGCTGCCGACTGATTTCTTGTATGTATTGAATCTATTTTTGAATCCGACTGAAATTGGTTTGACCCTTTGTCTTGTAGATTTATACTGAGATGTACTCTATGCCCAATGGTGAACAAACTTCGAAGCAAGACCAGGAGGGTGAGGACAGCGCAAAAGAGAGCTGCGATTGGCAGTCTCCCCAGAACAATGACGAGGAGGAGAGCGATGAGTCGGACGATGACGAGGGGGTCGACTCGCCACCACGCTTAGAGCGCCGATCCAAACTTCTTCATGATCTAGTGGGCGGGCGCGGCAAGACTGTGGCTCCAAGCACCCAAGCGCAGAACGCACTCGAACGTCGACTCCGGAGCCGACGGAGAAGTTCGCCAAGCAGCCCAAGGTTGCGCCCTCAAAGGCTCGGAAGACCCTGCCCAAGATCAAGATGGACGTTCCTGTCGCCTTTGGGAGTGTTGTGTAGTAAATCACTCGGAAGCACAGCCTCATCACCGTATACCAGGAAGAAAGGGGTTCGACCAGTCGACCGGTTGGGCGTTGTTCTCAGCCCCCATAGGACTGATGGCAATTCGGTCACCCAAGCTCCAGCAGCATGTTTAAGGTCACACATCAGTCGAGGCTTTAACCCTTGAAGGATCAAACCGTTCGCCCTTTCTTCCTGTCCATTCGACTGTGGGTGTGCGACGGACGCATAGTCGAACCGAGTGCCTTGGGACGCACAGAACGCCTTGAACTCATCAGAATCAAAGTTGGAGCCAATATCTATGATAATACTATGAGGTACTCCATATCTGAATATCAACTCCTTGATGAAACTGACGGCAGTGCCTGCACCGAGGTTCTTGATGGGCTTGGCTTTGATCCACTTGGTGAACTTGTCGACTGCTACAAGGAAATGGGTGAATCCACACACACCAGTCTTGAAGGGGCCGAGCATATCCAACCCCCATACTGCAAACGGCTAGACGAGTGGAATAGTCTTCAAGGCAGACGCGGGTTTGTGAGACATGTTGGAGTAGAACTGGCAGCCTGCGCACTTGTCGACTATATCCTTTGCCATCTCGTTTGCTCAGGGCCAATAGAATGCTGCTCGGTATGCTTTGGCCACGATGGTCCGAGAGGACGTATGGTGACCTTGGGTCCCCGAATGGATATCATTTAAGATCATTCGACCTTCTTCTGGGGTGATGCAGCGTTGAGCCACTCCTGTGACACTTTATCTGTAAAGCTATCCTTTCATTACTATGAAGGCTTTGGATCGACGGACTATCTTGTAGGCTTCATCCTCATCTTCCAGGAGCTCCTTCCTGAGAATGTACACAATGTACGGTACTGTCTAGTCGGGTGTGATCACCAAGACCTCCATGATCAAGTCGACCACAGCTGGAATCTCAATCTTAGTCGGGTTGGTTGAACTTATTGGTTGCGGGGATTCTTCCTTGAAGGGATCCTCTTGTACTGACAGGGTGTGTAGATTCTCCAAGAACATATTGCTAGGGACATGTTTCTGAGTGGAACCTATCTTTGCCAGATCATCAACTGCCTGATTCTTGATTCGTGGTATGTGGTGGAGCTCTAACCCCTCAAACGTCTTATCTAACTTTCTCACTGCATTGCAATATCATGTCATTGCGGGACTCCTGACATCCCATTCCTTCATTACTTGATTAACCACTAAGTCTGAGTCACCGTAAACCATCAGGCAACAGACGCCGAGTGAAATGGCCATACGCAACCCATACAATAGCGCCTCATACTCTGATTCATTGTTCGAAGAGTCAGAGTGATTCTGGAGGACACAACTGAGCTTGTCTCCTCGTGGGGATACTAAGACCACTCTTGCGCTAGAGCCATTTAACATCTTGGACCCATCAAAGAACATGGTACAATGTTCCGACTGGATTTGAGTCGGCTGCTGTTGTTCTGTCCACTCTGCGAGGACATCTGCAATTGCTTGAGACTTGATGGCCTTCTTTGCCTCAAACTTGATATCCAATGGAAGAAGTTCAATCGCCCGTTTTGACACTCGACCAGTTGCATCTCTGTTGTTCACAATATCTGATAAAGGAGCATCGCTGACGACTGAAACGGAACGATCAGAGAAATAATGTGCAACCTTCTTCATGCTTAAGTAGATTCCATAAACAAGCTTCTGATAATGAGGGTAACTCTGCTTGGACGGGGTCAGGACCTCTGAAATGTAATAGACTGGGCGCTGAACTTTGAAGGCTTTGCCTTACTCTTCCCGCTCGACCGTTAGCACTGTACTGACAACTTGTCTTGTGGCTGCGATGTAAAGCAAAAGAGGCTCTTTGCTGACTGGAGCAGCAAGCATCGGCTGGGGGGAAAGCAAGCTTTGAGCTCTTCAAACGCTGCTTCGGCTTCGTCATTCCACTCGAACTTGTCAGACTTCTTCATCAGTCGGTAAAGAGGCAATGCCTTTTCACCGAGGCGTGAGATGAATCGACTCAACGCAGCCAAACAACCAGTAAGCTTCTGAACATCATGCACTCGCACTGGGCGCTTCATTTGGAGGATTGTGCCAATTTTCTCTGGATTTGCATCGATTCCTCGTTCGGAAACGAGAAAACCGAGTAATTTTCCGCCAGGGACTCCGAATGTGCATTTTGATGGATTGAACTTGATATCATACCTTCTTAGGTTGGCAAAGGTTTCAGCAAGGTCAGTCAGCAGGTCGGAACCTTTGCGTGACTTAATCACTGTGTCGTCCATGTATGCTTCCACATTCCGACTGATCTGAGTGAGCAAGCACTTCTAAATCATGTGCATGAATGTGGCACCAGCATTCTTGAGGCCAAAGGGCATGGTAACATAACAAAAACACCCGAACAGGCTGATGAATGTCGTCTTTATCTCATCGGGTCCAAACTGTCGGATCTGATGGTACCCGGAATAAGCATCTAGGAAGGACAGTCGCTCACACCCCGCAGTTGAGTCGACTATCTGGTCGATGCGGGGCAGAGGACAATGATGTTTCGGGCAGGCCCGATTGATGTTCTTAAAGTCAATACACATTCGGAGTGATTTGTCTTTTTTGGGAACCATAAAAACATTGGCGAGCCACTCAGAGTGGTATATCTCGCGAATGAACTCAGCAGCCAGGAGCCGAGCCACCTCCTCGCCAATGGCCTTTCTCTTCTCCGTGGCAGACCGACGGAGGTGTTCCTTAACGGGTTTTTCCTTTGGGTCGACTCGCAAACGGTGCTCGGCCAGTCCCCTGGGCACACCTGGCATGTCAGCTGGCTTCCATACAAAGATGTCCTAGTTCTCAGGGTTCTCACGGAGGAACTGGATGAGCGCTTCTTCCTATTTGCTGTCGAGTGTAGTTGAGATGTGGGTCGGAGCAGCATTGGGGTCGGTCGGGTGGATGTGGACTGGCTTGGTTTCGCCAGCCGACTGAAGTGCGGATTCTGAAGCATGCCTCTTGGCACACAGCAAAACACTCGGATCTGCAGTCGTGTGGTACTCTTGAAACTCTACTGCTGCCATCTGCTCATCCGCTATCTTTGTGCCGTCCTGAAGATAGTCCTCTGCTCTCTTACGGTTGCCTGAAACCGTTATCACGCCTTTGGGGCCAGGCATCTTCATCTTAAGGTATACATAGCATGGTCGAGCCATAAAGCTAGCATAAGCAGGTCTGCCCAGAATAGCATGATAGGCGCTCTGGAAATCCACGACCTCAAACATCAACTTCTCCCTGCGGAAATTCTTCTCATTGCCGAAAACCACGTCAAGGGTGATTTGGCCAAGTGATTCGGCTTTCTTGCCTGGGATGACTCCATGGAATCGCATGTCTCTCTCACTGAGTTTGGACGTCGGAATGCCCATTCCCTTGAGGGCCTCAACATACAAGATATTCAGACCACTGCCACCATCCATCAGAACCTTGGTCAGTCAGGTGCCCCCTACAACTGGGTCGACCACCAGCGCTTGCCGCCCAGGTGTGGCTACGCGTGCCGGGTGGTCGGACTAGTCGAATGTGATGGTTTTTTTTGACCATTTCAGATACCTTGGTCTTGCCGGAGCAACCATGTTAACCTCTATGTTAATAACCTTCAGTCGACTTCTGCTCTCTGGATCAGCAAAAATCACCAAAGTGGCATTGACATTGGGGTAACCATCCTCGTCGTCCTTATCTTCTTCTTCCTTCTCAGGCTCTTTGTCCTTATCACTGGGTTTGCTCTCTCGAAAGTTCTGGATTAGGAGTCGACATTGTCGAGTGGTATGCTTGGGGAGAATCAGGTTCCCCTCCTCATCCTTCTTGGTGTGAATGTGACACGACAAGTGTCATGGTTCTAAGTCTGACAGTAGAATGGGGGGTAGGTATGGAGAGGCAAGATCCTAGCTACGGAGTAGTTGTACACACGAGTGTTTAGCGAGTTCAGGCCCTTCTCAGAGGAAGTAATAGCCCTACGTCTCGGAGCCCAGAGGCGGTCGACTGGTTTCTGTGTATATGGGTTACAGGGGTGCGAACCCTTTAGACTGAGGAGGGGGGTGGCTTATATAGAGTTCGCCAGACCCCTCCGGCCCTCAGTTATGCAGGGTTTAAAGTACATTAAGACATGGGGTTACTGGTAACGCCCTCATAAAGTGCTATGAAGACTATTAAAGCTACTTAATGACAGACCGTTGCGTGCTGAGTGACTTTAGGTCTCCTGGCCGTCGAGTGGTTAGCTTCATGGTCGAGTGGCTATCTTCATCGTCGAGTGTCCTTGGATTCATCGAGTGAAGTCCCTCTTGGTCGACTGGAAGGTAGCTTCTTCTAAGGGTGTCCTTGGGTATGGTATCCTAGACAGGTCAATGACCCTACCCTAGGTACATAACCTCATCATTAGCCCCCGAATGGATCGAGGTTCGAGTGAGGAAGGAGTTGATGATTTCTCCGACTTATTTCCCGTGCTTTGATTTTGTCGTATCCTGGATTAGCGATTTTCTTCTTGGCGTTGTCATCAACTTTTCTTTCAGTCGCCTTGATCCATTCCTTTCTTCTGTCGAGTGAACTTTTGAACTTTAGTGAACTTCCGAGCGACGGATCGCAGGAAAGATATCGTCTGACAGATTGATCTGCCGTTAGCGGATTTTGAGGGATCCGAATTTTGGGAAGCGCGCGAAACGGGGCGGACCGTGGTACTCAGATGAGATAAGGCGTGGACGCCTCAATTTCCGCGCCGCCTTTTTCGCCATGTATCATGCACGCGCGACTGTTTCGGGATGTGACAGGACCGCCCGGGCCTACTCGGAAGTGTCCTTATATAAAGCGCCGGGTGAGGGTTTTTGAACAGTGCCTTCCCATTCTTCTCTCCGCCCTCTTTGCCTCCACCCGCTGCGCCCGCTCTTGCCTATGCTTATCCACTCCTCGCGCGCTTCGCCGGTGACAATGGTGAAGGAGAAGACGACGGCCTTGGAGCGCGCGAAGAAGGCGACGGCGGCGGGGGAAGCAAAGGGGAGAGCGTCCAGTCGGGGTGGATCTTCATCAAGGTCCCGCCTGCCGAAAGGTTGGGTCCAAGGGGATTGGATCCGCTCGACCATCACTGAGAAGGATCTCAATGACCTGGCCAATGAGGGTCTGATCCCCCACGGGTCAGCATGGCTTCCGGGGACCGAGTGTCAACCGCAGCCGCAGGAGGGTGAGTGCGTTCTCCTAGCCACTCACATAGATCGTGGATTCTCTCTGCCGCCGAGTGTTTTCTTCTGAGGGTTCTTGAACTTCTTTGGGGCGCAACTCCACCATTTCACTCCCAATTCCATCGCCCATCTCGCTGCTTTCATTTCCATGTGCGAGAACTTCCTGGGTTGTCGACCTCATTGGGGTCTCTTTAAGCACATATTCACCTGTCGCTCTCAGACGGTGAAAAAGGCGAGTCTGGGTGACGAGAGGACTAAGGTTATCCAGATGTGCGGGGGTCTTGGGATTCAGATGAGGAATAAGAGTACTTTCCCGGCCATGACCATTCCTGAGTCGGTCAGAGGGTGGCAGTCGACTTGGTTTTACTGCCAAGACGAGCCGACGCCGGGGCAGTCGACTGGTCTCCCTCCGTTTTCCATGGCCCGAGTGGACAAACCCTCTTCTCTGAAGGTGCTTCCTGAGGAGAAAGCTCAGGTAAAAATGCTGATGGAGCGCGTAGTCCAACTCGTTAGGGACGGAGTGATGGGTATGGATCTTCTGGAGGTCTTCCTTAGGCGGCGCATCCAACCACTTCAGTACCGAGGCCACCCGATGTGGCTGTATTGTGGTACCGAAGACACCACTCGGGTCCATCCAGAAGCGGTCGACGACGCCACGCTGGAGAGGTGGGTGGCCGCAATCACGGGGAATAAGGACAACCCTCGAGGGGCTAGGAGGATCCCACCACTCGACTGTACCTACACACCGGACACGGTATGGCCACTTGTTTCCAATTGCAATCTTTCTTTATTCATTCTGCTTCGCTGCAAATTGGTCGAGTGATCTTCGTCTTGCTTTGTTGCCTGACAGGCCACCACGGAGTTGTACTCGATGCCCAATGGAGCGCAAACACCGACTGAGGAGGAGGAAGGAAGTGGGGGCGAAAGCCCGGAGGAGTGGGATTCGGATGCCGACGACGATGATGAAGGTGATGACTCTGGTGAGGAGGAAGAAGAGGAGGAGGAGGAGGAGGAAGTTGTACCTCCTCGCTCGGAAAGATGCTCGAAGCTTGTCCATGATCCCGCGGTCGAGCGCGGTAAGGGGGTCGCAACCGTCACGCAGTCGTCCAAGCGCCCTCGGACTACTTCTCCGACGCCGACTGAGAAAGCTCTGAAGCAATCTCGGGTGGCGCCGTCGAAGTCGGCGAAGGTCTTGCTGAAGATGAAGATGGTGATCCCCACTATCTCAGGGTAATGGTGTAGCTTGAATTTGTCTGCTCCTCATGAACTTATTCTTGGCCGACTCATGAGCTAATCAACTGTCTTCTGAAACTGCAGTGCTGCTACTTCTGATACCTCGGCCAGAGCTGGAGATCAGGAGATGGAGGATGCTGTTACTTCGAAACCTGGTATGACTCTTGTAGTTCCGTCTTCAGTCGATTCGCTTCTTGTCTCTAATTTTGATTCTTTTTCTGCAGCTTCATCCAATATCATTATCGACCTTCCCGACGACGACGACGAGGAACCACCAAGGTAGAGGAGGAGCAAGAAAGCGTCTGCTGGCAAGGCGACTCAGGACGTGCCAGCACCCGAGATGTTGGTCGTGGAGGGAGACAATGTCACTCGGCCTACCGTAACCTTTGCGGTGCCGTTGACGAGTGCTCGTCCTTCGTCGTTGAGTGCTGCTCAACCCTCGCTTTTCTCAACCTACCACGTTCCAGAAGACCAAGCTAGTGCTGCTAAAGAAGCAATACACCAAGCGGGGGTCATGATGGAGCAAGTGAAGGCAATACGAGAAGCCAGCCAGGCAGCCTATGACGCCAGTTCGGCTCTTCAGAGTAATGTTCAGGTCAGTCGGTCACTGCCTGTTCTATTAGGATATGATATCTGAAAACTCTTCTTTTTGAGATTCTTAGAGTTTGTCCTACACCCACTGGGTGTGTTGATTGAAATTCTGGATTAGTGGGGGCACACTGATTGCACCCACTGGGTGTAGTCCCCAAGGCTATGGTCGACTGCTGGCAGTTGATCATAGGCTTTATGTCCTAAGTTTTTTTTCCTTACTCGACTAGGTCGAATAGATTCATAGACCGATGGGGGCACGCTGAGTGCACCCACTGGGTGTAGTCTCCAAGACTGTGGTTGACTGCTGGCAGTAGACTATAGTCTGAAGAACGACTCCCGTTTTTTTTGTTGGTCGACTGGTCGACTCTAACTGATGAAACTAGTGGGGGCACGCTGAGTGCACCCACTGGGTGTAGTCCCCGAGACTATGATCGAATGTTTGTGTTCGGCCATAGTCTTAGAAACGCTATGATTGTTCCTTAGTCACTCGGAAGTGAATTGTCTTAGATGTTTGTCGATTGAATCTTCGCAGAAATCTTGTGATCTTGTTTCTCGCTATGCCGAATTGGAGAGCAAGTTTATCCAGCTTGAGCTTGACCAAAAGCTTGTCCAAGAAAACTTCACGAAGGCGAAGGAGGAGGCAAAAGGTATGTTCGGTGAGAATCTTGATGACTGTACTTGCTTTTTGCCTGCCTCCGACTCTGATCTTATTGTGATTTCCGCAGAAAAACTGAGGGATGCTCTGAAGAAGAAAGACCTTGACTTGGCCGAGTTGCAGAAAACGGCTTTAGAGAAGACCAAGCTCGCAGATGAAAAGCTGGCTTCAATCACCAAGCTTGAAGAAGAAAACACCAATCTGAAGGCTACTCTTGATGCTGCCAACCAGGAGATCAGTCGACTGAAAAGTGACAAGGTTGCCCTGAATGACAAGGCCAGTGAGTTGGAGGGAAAGAAGAACGATCTGGAGGCTTATCTGGGTGGACTCGCCAAGAAGCTATTCCTTATGCTTGAAGGTAATATTTTGTAACAAACAAAGGTTTTAACTGTGATCTCTGATTGTTGTCTTGACTCGGTGGTTGTGCTTGCAGAATTTTGCCAGAACTTTGAAGAGGAGACTAGTCGACTGGAAATAAATCTGGATCCCATCAACTCTCCCGTGAAAGATGAAGTCGCCATGAATGTGCTCCGGCTTGAATCTCGCGTTGCTGCTATTGTTGACTATCTTGCAAGGCTGAAGGTCGCAACCTCTCGCATTGACACAACACTCTGGCCAAGAGAGACGCTCCAGAACGACCTCGAGTCTCTGATGACTCGACTGAACGAGGTCCCAAGTCGAGTGCAGGAGTGGAAAAAGTCTGCTGCCAGGTGTGGCGCGGATGTTGCCTTGTCTCTGGTCCGTGTTCACTGCAAAGATGCACGAGAGGACAAGCTGGTGGCCCTTAGGGTAGCTAACACCAAGAAGCATGATTTCCGATCTTTCATGGAGACCTTCATTGCTGCTGCCACTCGGATTGCAGATGGGATCGACCTCAATGAGTTCGTTGCACCTTCCAGCCCTCCACGGGAGGGGTAAAAAACTTCTGAGCTTGATATTTTAAATTTGCCTCGGTATGCCGAGTGAGTTTTGTAACCAACAAACCTTAACAGGCTTAGCGCCTGAGCACTTTCGGTTCCGTTAGGAGTTATCCGAACTTGGATTCGACGTTACATATGTTTGCATTTGGTTTGAGGTGTCTTTTGCAGGTTAAAGCGAGGCGCTTATTGCAATCGACTTGTTCCCCAATACACTTAGGCAAGCACTGGGCTGCAGCTAAGCCCCCCGAGTGGGAGGTTGGCTCACCACTTGGTTAGTGGGAGGTCTTCTCTCCACTCGGTAGGATTTTCAAAAACTTAGGCGAGCGCTGGGCTGCAGCTAAGCCCCCGAGTGGGAGGTCTGCTCTCCACTCGGTAGGATTTTATATACTTAGGCGAGCACTAGGCTGCAGCTAAGCCCCCGAGTGGGAGGTCTGCTCTCCACTCGGAGGGTTTTCAAAAACTTAGGCGAGCACTGGGCTGCAGCTAAGCCCCCGAGTGGGAGGTCTGCTCTCCACTCGGTAGGATTTTCAAAAACTTAGGCGAGCACTGGGCTGCAGCTAAGCCCCCAAGTGGGAGGTCTGTTCTCCACTCGGTAGGATTTTTAAAGGGTACCTCTAGAGAAGGAGGTAGCAGTCGACCTGCACCTCGTCCTCCTTGCAGAGCGTACATTGTATTTGTGGCGTAGCTCGGAAGGAGAGGGTAGCAGTCGACCTGCACCTCGTCCTCCTCGCAGAGCGCATGTTGTATTTGTTCTTAGGCGAGCGCAATGCTGCAGCTAAGCCTCCGAGTGGAAGGCTGGCTTACCACTCGGTAGGATTCGGTTTAACTTAGGTGAGTACTTGGACTGCAGCTAAGCCTCCGAGTGGAAGACTGGCTTACCACTCGGTAGGATTTTGTTTAACTTAGGCGAGTACTTGGACTGCAGCTAAGCCTCCGAGTGGAAGACTAGCTTACCACTCGGTAGGATTTTGTTTAACTTAGGTGAGTACTTGGACTGCAGCTAAGCCTCCGAGTGGAAGGCGGGCTTACCACTCGGTAGGATTTTGTTTAACTTAGGCGAAACGGATTTCGCAGCTAAGCCTTCGTTGGGAGGCTGGCTCACCACTCGGTTAGGATTTTTTTTACAGACTTAGGCGAATCGGATTCGCAGCCAAGCCACCCACTGGGGGATTGTTTTATATGGACAAAAGTAATAACAATCACTGGGAAAACTATAAAGCTCTTGTCTTTGATAAATAAACTACATGAGTACTTTTACCAAGCTCGGGGCTCGTCAATCTGATGCTCGACATTGTAAAGATAGTATGCTCCATTGTGGAGAACCTTGGTGACGATGAAGGGACCTTCCCAAGAAGGAGCAAGCTTGTGTGGTTTCTGCTGATCCACTCGGAGGACTAAATCTCCTTCCTGGAAGGCTCGACTCTTCACGTTTTTGGCGTGGAAGCGATGCAAGTCTTGTTGATAAATGGTCGACCTGATCAGAGCCATCTCTCTTTCTTCTTCTAAAAGGTCGACTGCATCCTGCCGCGCTTGTTCTGCTTCAGCTTCGGTGTAGAGCTCGACCCGGGGAGCGTTGTGGAGAAGATCACTAGGCAAGACTGCTTCAGCTCCGTAGACCAAGAAGAATGGAGTTCTTCCAGTCGATCGGTTGGGCGTGGTCCGTAACCCCCAAAGCACCAAGGGAAGTTCGTCAACCCATGCACCAGCCGCATGCTTAAGATCACGCGTCAAACGGGGTTTCAACCCTTTGAGAATCAAACCGTTGGCTCGTTCTGCCTGTCCATTCGACTGTGGATGGGCGACCAAAGCATAGTCGACTCGTGTGCCTTGAGATGTGCAGAAATCTCTGAATTCTTCGGAATCGAAGTTTGACCCGTTATCAGTGATGATGCTGTGCGGGACTCCATATCTGAATATCAGTTCTCGGATGAAGGTGACAGTAGTACCGGCATCGAGGTTCTTGATAGGTTTGGCCTCAATCCACTTGGTGAACTTGTCGACTGCTACCAGCACATGGGTAAAACCGCTTCTGCCTGTTCTCAAAGGGCCGACCATATCCAGCCCCCATACTGCAAAGGGCCAAACAAGTGGTATGGTCTTTAAAGCTGAGGTGGGCTTGTGTGACATATTGGAGTAAAATTGACATCCTTCACACTTGTCGACTATCTCCTTCGCCATTTCATTCGCTCTGGGCCAATAAAAACCAGCTCGGTATGCTTTGGCCATGATGGTCCGAGAAGATGCATGATGACCACAGGTCCCCGAGTGGATGTCGTTGAGAATCATTCGACCTTCTTCCAGTGTTATGCATTTCTGGCTGACTCCAGTCGCACTTTCTCTGTATAACTGACCCCTCATGACGGTGAAGGCTTTGGATCGGCGGACGATCTCTCGAGCTTCTTCTTCATTCTCGGGGAGTTCCTTTCTCAAAATATAGGCGATATAGGGCACTGTCCAATCGGGAGTGATGACCAAAACTTCCATGATCAAGTCGACCACAGCTGGGACCTCGACTTCAGTCGGATCTGTGGCGCTTTTGGGCTGCGGGGCTTCTTCAGTGAAAGGATCTTCTTGAACCGATGGTGTGTAAACATGTTCCAAAAACACGCCACTCGGAATGGCTTCCCTCTTGGAACCTATCTTCGCCAAGTCATCGGCTGCTTGATTTTTCAGTCGGGGAACGTGATGGAGCTCTAACCCTTCGAATTTCTTTTCAAGCTTCCTCACTGTATTGCAGTATCCATTCATGGCTGGGCTTCTAACGTCACACTCCTTCATCACCTGATTGACCACCAAATCTGAGTCGCCATAAACCATAAGGCGACGGACGCCGAGTGAAATGGCCATGCGCAACCCATACAAAAGTGCTTCATATTCTGCTTCATTGTTGGAGGAATCAAAGTGGATCTGGAGCACATATCTGAGCTTATCTCCTCGGGGAGAAACCAAAACTACCCCAGCACCAGAACCATCTAACATCTTAGAGCCATCAAAGAACATGGTCCAATGCTCTGAGTGAACTTGAGTCGGCTGCTGCTGTTCAATCCACTCGGCAAGGAAATCTGCTATAGCCTGGGACTTAATTGCTTTCTTTGCCTCAAATTTGATATCAAGGGGAAGGAGTTCAATCACCCATTTAGCCACTCGACCAGTTGCATCTCTGTTGTGCAGAATCTCTGACAATGGTGCATCACTGACGACTGTAATGTCATGATCAGAGAAATAATGGGCAACCTTCTTCATGGTCATGTAGATCCCATATACGAGCTTCTGATAATGAGGATATCTTTGCTTCGATGGGGTCAAAACTTCAGAGAGATAATACACTGGGCGCTGAACTTTGAAGGTTTTACCTTCTTCTTCCTGCTCGACCGTAAGTACTGTACTGATGACTTGTCCTGTGGCTGCAATGTAAAGCAATAGAGGCTCTTTGCTGATTGGAGCAGCAAGCACCAGCTGGGTGGAGAGCAGAGCTTTTAGCTCGGCAAACGCTGCATCAGCTTCTAGAGTCCACTCGAACTTGTCTGCCTTCTTCATCAGTCGGTAAAGAGGCAACGCTTTTTCACCGAGGCGAGAGATGAATCGACTTAACGCGGCCAAGCATCCAGTAAGTTTCTGGACATCGTGCACATGCACAGGGCGTTTCATTCGGAGTATGGTGCTAACTTTTTCCGGGTTAGCATCGATTCCTCGCTCTGAAACGAGAAAACCGAGTAACTTTCCGCCAGGCACTCCGAATGTGCACTTTGATGGATTGAGCTTGATATCGTATCCCCTGAGATTGGCAAATGTTTCAACTAGGTCAGTCAATAGGTCGGAACTCTTTCGTGACTTGACCACGATATCATCCATGTACGCTTCCACATTCCGACTGATTTGAGTGAGTAAATAATTTTGAATCATTCTCATGAACGTGGCTCCGGCATTCTTGAGGCCGAATGGCATGGTGATATAGCAGAAGCACCCGAATGGAGTGATGAAAGCTGTTTTGATTTCGTCAGGCCCATACAGATGGATCTGATGATACCCGGAATAGGCGTCTAGAAAAGACAATCTCTTGCACCCCGCAGTCGAGTCGACAATTTGGTCGATGCGAGGGAGAGGAAAATGATCTTTCGGGCAGGCCCAATTGATATGTTTGAAATCAATGCACATGCGGAGTGAGTTGTCCTTCTTTGGAACCATGACGATGTTGGCGAGCCACTCGGAGTGGTACACCTCTCGGATAAACTCTACTGCAAGGAGTCGAGCCACCTCCTCGCCAATGGCTTTTTTCTTCTGAACGGCGGACCGTCGAAGATGTTCCTTAACAGGTTTCGCTTTTGAGTTGACTCTAAGGCAATGCTCAGCCAATCCCCTGGGAACACCCGGCATGTCAGCTGGCTTCCATGCAAAGATGTCCCAGTTCTCACGGAGGAACTGGATGAGCGCTTCTTCCTATTTAGAGTCGAGTGTTGTGGAAATATGGGTCGGAGCTGCGTTGGGGTCAGTCGGGTGGATATGAACTGGCTTCGTCTCCCCCGACGACTGGAATGCTGACTCTGTGGCAGGCTTCTTGGCCCGCAGCAAATCACTCGGATCTACATTTTTCTTGTATCCTTCCATCTCGACCACTGTTATCTGGTCATCCGCAATCTTCGAGCCTTTCTGGAAACACTCTTCTGCCTTCTTCCGACTGCCGGTGATAGTGATCACTCCTTTGGGGCCGGGCATCTTTAATTTGAGGTACACATAACATGGTCGAGCCATGAAGCGGGCATAGGCTGGCCTTCCCAAAATAGCGTGGTAAGAGCTCTGGAAATCTACGACTTCGAATGTCAGCTTCTCTTTGCGGAAATGCTTCGAGTCACCAAACACTACATCCAAAGCTATTTGACCGAGTGACTCGGCCTTCTTTCCAGGAATGACTCCATGGAAACTCATGTTGCTGGAGCTGAGCTTGGACATCGGAATGCCCATTCCCTTGAGCGTCTCTGCATACAGTATATTCAGCCCACTGCCGCCATCCATCAAGACCTTCGTCAGTCGAGTGCCTTCGACGACGGGGTCGACCACCAGCGCTTGCCTCCCAGGGGTGGCAATGTGAGTGGGGTAGTCGGATTGGTCGAACGTAATGGGAGTTTGCGACCACCTCAAATAGCTTGGTGTCGCCGGGGCGACCATATTGACCTCTCGGTTGATCACTTTCAGTCGACTTTTGCTCTCTACGTCAGCAAAACTCATCAGGGTGGAATTGACATGAGGGTACTCTCCATCACTGTTCTCCTTGTCCTCAGCCTTGTCCGACTCCTTCTCTTTGTCCTTGGGTTGTTTCCCTTGGAACTGCTGGATTAAGAGCCGGCACTGGCGAGTGGTATGTTTCGGGTAGATGAAGTTACCCTCTTCGTCTTTCTTCGTGTGGATGTGACACGGCAGATCCATCACGTCATTACCTTCTTGGGGTTCCAAGATCCTTTGGGCTTCCCTTTGAATTTGCCCTGAGTCACGGCCAGAGCCTCTCCCGGAGCAGCTGGCTCGGCCTTCCGCTTCTGCTTCCGACTGGAGTTTCCTTTTTCCGACTGACTCGGCTTATACTTGCCACTCCGGAGCCTGTCCTCTTCTTCGCTGTTGGCGTATTTGGTGGCAATCTCCATCATTCAACCTAGGGTCATATCTCCGGTTCGACCAAACTTCAGGCTCAACTCTCTGTTCTTGACACCATCTTTGAAGGCGCAGACCGCTTGGTGGTCCGACACATTCTTCACGATATGATGCAAAGTGATCCATCTCTGGATGTAATCTCTCAATGTTTCACTCAACTTTTGTACGCAGACTTGCAGCCCCGTCAATCCGGCCGGTCGCTTGCAAGTTCCCTCGAACGTCCTGACGAACACTCGGGAAAGATCTTCCCAGGTGTAAATGCTGCTAGGGGCTAAGTGATTCAACCACGCTGTGGCCGAACCCTCTAGCATGAGTGGCAAATGCTTCATGGCCACCTCATCATTACCACCACCAATTTGTACTGCCACTCGGTAGTCTTTAAGCCAAGTTTTAGGCTTTGACTCTCCGGTGAACTTACTTACCCCAGTCGCCAACCTGAAGTTGGGGGGTATCACTGCGGCTCTGATGGCTTTGCTAAAGCACTCTGGACCTGAAACATGGACTCTGCTGCTAGTGGGCAAATCTCTGTCATGGCCACCTCTATGAGCTCTGTTCCGGTCGACCAAGCCTTGCACGATGACGGATCTCGCGTCAAAGCCTGGTTCTCTGGGGTCGACCGGAGCTCTCCGCCCAACATTGAGCTGGCGCCTGTCATCTTGCTGCCGATGGGCGTTAGACCCACTTCTCGGAGGAGGAGTGGGCACTCGACGCCTATTATTGCGATCGAATCGGTCATCATAATGGTCCCGCTGGCCTTCACGCCCCACGCGCCTCAGAGGCGACCTTGGGCTGTGAGCCGACTGAATAGTATTCGCAGCGACGGATCGGCTTTGAATCCTATTGCGTGACTGTGACACAGCTGAATTCTGATCTCCTGCCGCCCGGAGCAAATCCCTGATCTGCAACAAGCCTCTTCCAGCCTCTGACTGAGAGGGCTGAATTGACTCCGCTATACGGGCCGCAGCTGCCAAATTCTGAATTGGGGTTTGATATACCTGAGTCGGTTGAGGAAAGAGCTGACGTCGTCTGGAGTCAGGTACTCGTTGACGTGCACGCTCGTCGAGTGCTCGCTGGAGGTTCTCTAGTCGAGTGCGTTCAGCCAAGGTTGCCAAACGCGCCTCTTCCAAGGCACGAGCCTCAGGAGTTTCTCCTGCGATGGGAGTATGCAGGGCATCCATGTTCCGGCGGCGAAGATCTTCTCTTTGTTGAGAAGTGAGTGGCTCGGGTTGATACTCTTCGTGGGCCTGAGCGGGGTCGCCTCCGTCGTCCATCCCGTCGGTGCGGGGGAAACCGGGAGGGCTACGAGGCCCATTGACCATCAGGACCTCCGCTGCTGGAACACTGCTATCGCACTTGGATGCAGTCTCCATGGAGCCAGTCGACAGATCGAACATGCCGTAGAGAGATTCGTCGGGCTCTATTGCCGCGACTTGGGTGGTGGCCGATTGGCGAGCCACTGCGTGTCTCACCCATCGCTGAAGTCTCGACCGACCGGAGCGCTTGCGCTGGCGGGAGACAGGGAGGGAGGACGGCGTAGGAGTCGACCGGTATGGGGTCGACGGCTGCCGCAGCAGGACGCCGCGAACACACGCCCGAAAGTGCGTCGCCCCGCGGACGGGGTGCACGCCGATGTCGAGTGGTGCCTCCTAGAGCCAAGCGGAGTCGTCGGCGATGAAAGCGAGCGCACCGAGACGGATCTCGCGGCCCTCGACCAGAGCTCCGCCAGAAACCATGATGAAGGCAATCGGACAAATTGCAACTTCTGTGAAAAGTCGCTAAGACACCGGCCCCACGGTGGGCGCCAACTGTCGTGGTTCTAAGTCTGACAGTAGAATGGGGGGTAGGTATGGAGAGGCAAGATCCTAGCTACGGAGTAGTTGTACACACGAGTGTTTAGCGAGTTCAGGCCCTTCTTAGAGGAAGTAATAGCCCTACGTCTCGGAGCCCGGAGACGGTCGACTGGTTTCTGTGTATATGGGTTACAGGGGTGCGAACCCTTTACACTGAGGAGGGGGTGGCTTATATAGAGTTCACCAGACCCCTCCGGCCCTCAGTTATGCAGGGTTTAAAGTACATTAAGACAAGGGCTTACTGGTAACGCCCTCATAAAGTGCTATGAAGACTATTAAAGCTACTTAATGACAGACCGTTGCGTGCTGAGTGACTTTAGGTCTCCTGGCCGTCGAGTGGTTAGCTTCATGGTCGAGTGGCTATCTTCATCGTCGAGTGTCCTTGGATTCGTCGAGTGAAGTCCCTCTTGGTCGACTGGAAGGTAGCTTCTTCTAAGGGTGTCCTTGGGTATGGTATCCTAGACAGGTCCATGACCCTACCCTAGGTACATAACCTCATCAGCAAGTCCATCACATCGTTTCCATCTTGATATTATACTTTTTTGGGATTCCAGGGCCCTTTGGGCTTCCCTTTGAACTTTCCTTGATTCAACACTGCTGCGTCGGCAGGTCCTGCTGCCTCAGCCTTTCGCTTCTGCTTCCGACTGGAATTTCCACCTCCGGTGTCCTAGGCGACTGTTTTGTGCTTACCACTCCGAAGTCGGTCTTTCTCTTCGCCGTTAACGTACTTGGTGGAAATCACCATCATCCAAGTCAGAGTCATATCTCCTGTCCGACCGAACCTCAGATTGAGCTCTCTGTAGCGAACGCCTTCCTTGAAGGCACATATTGCTTGGTGATTTGACACATTCTCCTCTGTGTGGTGCAGAGTGATCCATCTTTGGATATAGTCTCTCAAGGTTTCATTCGGTTTCTGCACACAATGTTGCAACTCTAGTAGACCAGCAGGTCTCTTGCAGGTGCCCTCGAATGTTTTTGTGACGCCCGGATAGTTACACTACAGTAACCCTCCGCTAAGGATGCCACGTCACCACGATTACTGTTGTTCATCTTGCGATGATTCAAAAAACTGATTCAAATTGAAGTTCAAAATCAAGCAAACAATAAAAATTTTCAAATTTGAAAACTAAAATGTTCATTAAGTAAGAAATAATTCAGAGGCAATTATAAAATTGCAACTAACATTAAATGGATCAGTTGAGTGACCCTAACAACCTCAAATAGTGGCAAACAACAACATTTGATAACCTTTTAATTAATCTAAATTTAATGTGAATTAGTATTTCACCCAAACTAATTTTTGATGCAAGGACCTAATGCACTACAACTTATGAGCCAGCTCCCATATTTTATAAAAATCATTTGGGTGCTAAACATGTTGCAAACAGGAAACTAATAATAATAAAAAATAATAAGGAAAGAACCCCCCCCCCCACTGGGCCACAGCCCAGCTAGCCTCTAGGCCAACCAGGCCGGCCCAGCCGGTGCCTATAGCCCCTGGGGCGACCGAACCATAGTGACTCAGCACCCCCACTCCCCCTCTCGCTCCCCCCGCCCGCTAGATCTGGATCGGGGCGCGATGCCCCGACTCCACCACCACCTCGCCGCTCGCCGAGCGCCTCCCACTGCGTCCTGGCGACCACGCCTCACCGCCTGGCGCTGCTGGCCGTCGTCTTCCCCGCGCCCGTCGCCGGATCGCCAAGCGCCGTGCCTCCTCATCACCGGCGCCGCCCCGCCTGTCGCTCGCCGTCATCCTCGCCCTCCTCCCCGTTCCTGGACCAAGAAGGCCCCCGACGCCGCCATCCGCCACACCGTCGCTGGAAACGCATCTCCGGCCCCTCCCCCGAGCATACTTTGCACAACTACAGGGCCGGTGAGGACCTCCCCACCCAACCCCGTCTTCCCTTGCTCCGGTCACCCGCTGTCGCACGCGCACCCACTGCCCCCGCTCACCCTGTCTCACGCCGAGGAGCCTCTGCCCTTCTCACCGTGGCCTCGCCTCGCAACCGGTCGCCTTAGCCGCCTATCCGCGTCGCCGGCACCTGGCCGCACCGGCCAGTGTCGCCGCCATCCCCGCCTCCCAGCACCCCGGCCACCCACTGGCCGCTGACGGCCCTCTCGTGCAACCCCACACCGGCGCCAGGCTGCGCTTCTTGCTCTCGCCCCTCTGCCCCGCCCCCGGATATTGGCCTCCCCCTGCTCCGGCGCCCCTGCCGTGGCCGGCGACCAGGGTCCGCAGTGCCCAATCGGGCTGGGCACTAGCGCCCGACGCCCGCGCCGACTCCACCCGCTAGCGCCCCGCCCGCTAGGCCTCTGTGCCACAGACAAACGGGGCCCACCCCCCCTTGAACAAAAAAAAAGAAATGAAAATAAATTAATAAATAATAATTAAAATGATAATTAATTAATTAATTAAAGAATTAATTAAGCTAATTAAACCAGATTAGATTAACCTAACCACTAATTAAACTAATTGACCCTGTTTAATTAGCCTGCTAGTTAAACAACCAATGACATGTGGGCCCCACACTTAGTTGACCCAGTCAACTGCACAGTTGACTGCTGACGTCAGCATGGTTTCAGGCTGACGTCATCATTTACTATTCTGGATAATGTTGGATTTAAATAATTAATTAAATTACAGAAATTAGTAAAATCTTTAGAAAATCATATCTTTTAATCCGTAACTCGGATTAAAATATTTTCAACATGAAAGTTGCTCAGAACAACGAGACGAATCCGGATACGCAGCCCGTTCGTCCGCCACACACCCCTAACATATCAAACTCGCTACCTTCCCCCTCCGGCTCCTCTGCCCGAAAACACGAAACACCGGGGATACTTTCCCGGATGTTTTCCCCCTTCGTCGGTATCACCTACTACCGCGATTGGGCGCTCCTAGCATCGTTACTTGTCATATCATGCATTGATATGCATCTATTTGCATTGTATTCATTGTTTCTTCCCCCTCTTCTCTCCGGTAGACTACGAGACCGACGCTGCTGCTGCCCAGTTCGACTACGGAGTTGACGACCCCTCCTTCTTGCCAGAGCAACCAGGCAAGCCCCCCCTTTTGATCACCAGATATCGCCTATTCTTCTCTATACTGCTTGCATTAGAGTAGTGTAGCATGTTACTGTTCGGTTACTCCTATTTTGTTGCATAGCCTGTCATTGTTGCCACAGTCATTGATACCTTACCCGCAATCCTAAATGCTTAGTATAGGATGCTAGTTTATCATCATTGACCCTACATTCTTGTCAGTCTGCCTTGCTATACTATTGGTCGTGATCACTCGGGAGGTGATCACGGGTATATACTATACATACATACATACTATACAGATGGTGACTAAAGTCGGGTCAGCTCGATGAGTACCCGCAAGTGATTCTGATGAGGGGGCTGAAAGGACAGGTGGCTCCATCCCGGTAGAGGTGGGCCTGGGTTCCCAACGGCCCCCGACTGTTACTTTGTGGTGGAGCGACAGGGCAGGTTGAGACCACCTAGGAGACAGGTGGGCCTGCCCCTGTTCGGCGTTCGCGGATACTTAACACGCTTAACGAGATCTTGGTATTTGATCTGAGTCTGGCCATTTGGTCTATACGCACTAACCATCTACGCGGGAGTAGTTATGGGTATCCCGGCGTCGTGGTATCAGCCGAAGCCTTCTTGACGTCAGCGACTGAGTGGCGCGCGCCGGGTTGGACTGCGTTAATGCAACTTCCTTTGTAATGGAGGTTGCTAGGTCTGCTCACCGACCGCGTACGCAATGTGCAGGTGTGCTAAGGGCGATGGGCCCAGACCCCTGTGCGCTTAGGTTTAGACCGGCGTGCTGACCTCTCTGTTGTGCCTAGGTGGGGCTGCGACTTGTTGATCTTCCGAGGCCGGGCATGACCCAGGAAAGTGTGTCCGGCCAAATGGGATCGAGCGTGTTGGGTTATGTGGTGCACCCCTGCAGGGAAGTTAATCTATTCGAATAGCTGTGATCTTCGGTAACAGGACGGCTTGGAGTTGTACCTTGACCTTATGACAACTAGAACCGGATACTTAATAAAACACACCCTTCCAAGTTCCACAGACAACCCGGTGATTGCTTTTCCACAGGGCGACGAGGGGAGGATCGCCGGGTAGGATTATGCTATGCGATGCTACTGGAGAGGCTACTTGGAGATGCTACTTGGAGATGCTACTTGGAGGACTTCAATCTACTCTCTTCTACATGCTGCGAGACGGAGGCTGCCAGAAGCGTAGTCTTCGATAGGACTAGCTATCCCCCTCTTATTCTGGCATTCTGCAGTTCAGTCCACCGATATGGCCTCCTTACACATATACCCATGCATATGTAGTGTAGTTCCTTGCTTGCGAGTACTTTGGATGAGTACTCACGGTTGCTTTCTCCCCCCTTTTCCCCCTTTCCTTTCTTTCTGGTTGTCGCAACCAGATGCTGGAGTCCAGGAGCCAGACGCCACTGTCGACGACGACCCTACTACACTGGAGGTGCCTACTACTACGTGCAGGCCGCTGACGACGACCAGAGTAGTTAGGAGGATCCCAGGCAGGAGGCCATGCGCCTCTTTCGATCTGTATCCCAGTTTGTGCTAGCCTTCTTAAGGCAAACTTGTTTAACTTATGTCTGTACTCAGATATTGTTGCTTCCGCTGACTCGTCTATGATCGAGCACTTGTATTCGAGCCCTCGAGGCCCCTGGCTTGTATTATGATGCTTGTATGACTTATTTATGTTTTAGAGTTGTGTTGTGATATCTTCCCGTGAGTCCCTGATCTTGATCGTACACATTTGCGTGCATGATTAGTGTACGATTGAATCGGGGGCGTCACAAGTTGGTATCAGAGCCGACTGCCTGTAGGAATCCCCCTTTCCAACTCCTTGGCCGAAGTTGAGTCTAGTCATTGCAAAACTTTTACTAACTTGGCTGTGTGCCTTACGGGCCCACTTCTCCATTGGGTGGTATTAGGATCTTTTATTCCTCGACCTATACTCTGGGACTCTAATCTCTCTTCTATTCGGGTTAAATGATTTTTGCTAAATCTAACATTAGGATCTCGTTATCACTTTCACCCGGAGAGCCCCTTATTAATGATGATCGTCTGCGACACGTGAAGACCCTGAAGATACTCTCCGCTGTTAACCCGAGAACTTATGTTCATCGCATTTGCAATTCCCCTTCCACCGTCAACCCTTATGGATAACTACTTGCAGTTGTTATTCTTACATTCATCCCCAGTTGGTCTTGTTATTACCAGATACCTCGAAACACTCGTCGTTGTTTCGATAATCCTTTGAGCTTATCGCCTTGCTGTTCTTTGTCACCTGAATACCCCTATGGATAATTCTCGCACTTATCGAGTATCCGCTCATCCCCCAGTTGTTCATGTGTTTCACAATGGTCTTCGAAATACTATTTGATCCTCCAAAAATCCTTAATAGCTTATTGCTCTGCAATACTTGTCTGCTTGCATTATGGATGCTTTCCATATGTCTGGCAATATTCGTTAGTATCCTTAGGCACTGTCATTTTGATCCTATTGATTCAGCATGTGTGCGAATGCACACAATCATCTATCAACCCTTCTAAATTATCCTTCCGGCTCAGACATCATTTTTGAACATGAGCTGGTTCTCGACCAAACTATTTGTCGTCAATTGTGCCTCTGGTATATCCAACTTATCCATCCTTGATCAGAGCGACTGCTTCTGATCCTTTGTTTTGGAAATCGAAATTCCTTTATTATCTAAGAATCGAATTATTCCGATGTTCTATAATATGATGCCCGTGCATTCTTCTTCCTCTGGTTGAGTACCGATGCTCACATCAGATCCCTTGTGGACCATCGGTTCCTTTGTTGGATTTTATCCGACAGTGTCCTTCATATTGAATAACCTTGAGAGCCTTTCCATGGGTATATAATGCCTTTGGTAAATTGTATCATCTGCTTTTGAACAATGCTCTACTTTCGAGCTTGTATTATTTACCCCGAAGTTTGTGGTATATGTTCGTAAGATGCCCTGATGGGTTGAACCTATGCCTTCCTTACTATGTGTGAACTCGGAAGTTTTCACGGGTCATACTCATCTGGTATTTCACCAGGTAAAACTTTCAACACTAATGCCATTATCGAAACGAGAAGTGAATGTAAGGTTATGCTTTGGAGAAGTGGGAGTCGACCTTGAACTTTGTGTTCATGCCCATGGACCCGAGGTGGAACTTATCATGGAAGCTTCTCGTAGTAATAATAATCCCCTTGTTATAACTTCTTCTCTTATCTATGCTTGGTCTTTTGCGACCGTGGTTTCGACCATATTGTTCTTCTTTGATCCCATTTCTTGGACAAGTTTAAGTGCTTGCCTTCTGCAAATGATTTCACTTGTCCAACCTCTATCCTGCTCTACCCTTGAGTATACCCTCTGGTACCGCGAGAATGTCAAGGGAACTACATAACTTCTTATGGGTTCTTCATCAACTGTTATCTCTCACCGATTCCAATTTTCCTGGGTTCTGGGTTGTCATCAACCGAGAACACCGATAAGTGAATCGATTCCGCACTCCGATTCAATAAATCTAAGTAATTCTCGTTGCTTACGAGTTTAATAATCCTTCAAGTCATTCCTAGCCTTATCGGCTATATCATTGTCGTGCAAACTTCTAACTGTGCTACCTGGTCCTTCTTCCCGGAGCACAAAATTTTCGACGATGAGGTAAGCTTACGTCGATCTTCCTCGTCATATCAGTTCGCCTTGAACAACAATCTTGATTTCAAGTTTGTGTCCTACCCATGGTTCCAATAACCTTCCGCTACCTCATTCCTTTGACTTGATGTCGTTGCTAGTTGATTACATCTTCGTGAAATCTCTCGACAAATGTGTCATGATCATCATCAACCTTATGAGCTCTTCCAGGATATCAATTGTGTTCATGATGAGAAATACCATCCTTGCCCTTGATGATCTGTGTTATTATCGACCACTTTATTGCCTTCCAACCAACACAAGCTTGTTCGTGTTTGGTGTTATACCTTGAGCTCCTTGCTATCCAGTAATTGTTCTTCTTTACCTTGGAACATTAACATCTC
The DNA here is from genome assembly GCF_018294505.1 of Triticum aestivum. NCBI lineage: Eukaryota > Viridiplantae > Streptophyta > Magnoliopsida > Poales > Poaceae > Triticum > Triticum aestivum. Next base: position 661,440,063 of record NC_057810.1, on the reverse strand, counting down.
TTATGTCCTCAATGTTGTGAGAATTTCACCACCTCTGGAGAATTCTTGATACAAGTGATACTTATCACCATCACCATTCTTTTCCTGGTCACCGTGTTATTTCTAAACACCGACAAATGGACTGTGATGTGTAATTCCAAAACTTCTAGCAACCCTATTGCTTTGAAGTTAATGGTCGGTCATTCATTCTTAGACTATTGATTATTGAATCACCATTCCGACGTTGGTTGTGCAACCCAACCCATATTTCGGGTGCACCTTTCAACCAATGTTTAATTGTGTATGTTTCCCTCGAGCATACATCATTATACCATTTGATCTGACTAATGTTATCTCCTTGTTCACTTAATTTTGGAAACCCATCTTTTGGATGTCTACATGAATTGTCGCTGAGTTCATCAGCTACCTCCTTATCCCTTCATTGGTTTAATGATGAGCTTTTGTTTCGGAACTCGCTTCCGTAGCAAATTTCCCGAGAATCTTACAATGTCATCTCGCCAATTTGTATTGCACCTTTTTCCTCTTAGGCATCCTGAGTCTGAGGTATCATGACCCCAACCAGATCTGAAACTCGATCAGATATGATGGTTCAGATATTTTCCAAGAGTCATAACATTGGTCCTTATATGAACCGATAAGGTGATGTCATCCTAGCACACCTGACCGGAGGACCTAGTATTATAGTTTCCTTTTTAACAAGGTTAACCATTTTTCCATGAGGAAATTGGATGCCTTGTTTAATAAGTTTATCCTGATGGATCCTTTGTGTTTCCAAAGTCTGATCTTCACCTGATGACCATGTCAATGCTATCTCGAAGCATGTCGGTTGTACTCTGATTTTCAACAAGAACATTTGAAGCCCAATGCTAAATGTTTCCTGCTCAATTATCCAAACACCGTTGTATGGGTAACGTCATGAAATTCTCTCCCCTCACCTAGAGGATTTTCTACGTTATATCCTATCGTGGATATCATGCTCTGCTTGTCCTTGGGAAGGATATACCCTTGAAATATGTGTTTAAACACATTTTTCCTTTCCATTGTTCTATTTAATCCGATGATCACATTTTCCTTTCCATTGATTTGTTTAATCTTCCTCGTGATCCATATGATCTAAGCAGTAATATTCTTTTGCTTATGTAAGAAATTTGGTGTACAACCGTGTCAGTAAGACTGTGTTACTATTGTTGATGACATTTCGATAACCACCGATGGACGAGAACTTTGCCAATTGGTTTGCCTCGTTCAACAAGCAGGAAAATTGCTCTCTTCGTTCCGCGTCCTTGGTACCGATATTGTGGCCGACATAGCTGACAAGCTATTCATTGACATGCCTCCCTGTCGCGGTTGTGCAAGATGTCACCACCCTTCCTACTTTCAACCCACATGTTGGGCCCATAACCCACAGGTCCACTGGATCAAAACCTGACTCCCCTGTGCAACCCTGTTTCTAATGGTTATTCCTCACGCTTGGCTTTGTATTTAATTCATGGGTCACCTTCCTAGTGCTCTATTTTGGTATCATACGCAATACTTACTCTCGCTACTCTGAACCCCTTTCTCACTCTGGTTCAGACTTCGAGCAACTATCTATCCCTTGGAACCTCTTATTGTACCTTCGTACCTTACTCTCGATGTATTTCATATGTTCAACTCGAAAGATAATCTTATACTCTTTCATGGGTTAACCTCAGATTGTTTCCCTCAAAAGCATTCTGACGTAGCTGAGCTGCCCCTTAACCTTTCGTAAGTACGATGGAGTTCCCGAAGAAATGATGACAAGTTTATCATGATGCATTGGAATAATGAATTGAAGACATCAACGAAAGGGATTAACTTCTTCGAGAAGATTCGTTAGAATTTCGTAATCAGACCTTTCCCCCTTAGTTCCACTCTTAAATCTCGGGACGAGGTTTCTTGTAGTGGAGGAGAATTGTGACGCCCGGATAGTTACACTACAGTAACCCTCCGCTAAGGATGCCACGTCACCATGATTACTGTTGTTCATCTTGCGATGATTCAAAAAACCGATTCAAATTGAAGTTCAAAATCAAGCAAACAATAAAAAATTTCAAATTTGAAAACTAAAATGTTCATTAAGTAAGAAATAATTCAGAGGCAATTATAAAATTGCAACTAACATTAAATGGATCAGTTGAGTGACCCTAACAACCTCAAACAGTGGCAAACAACAACATTTGATAACCTTTTAATTAATCTAAATTTAATGTGAATTAGTATTTGACCCAAACTAATTTTTGATGCAAGGATCTAATGCACTACAACTTATGAGCCAGCTCCCATATTTTATAAAAATCATTTGGGTGCTAAACACGTTGCAAACAGGAAAATAATAATAATAAAAAAATAATAAGTAAAGAACCCCCTCCCCCACTGGGCCACAGCCCAGCTAGCCTCTGGGCCAACCAGGCCGGCCCAGCCGGCGCCTATAGCCCCTGGGGCGACCGAACCCTAGTGACTCAGCACCCCCACTCCCCCTCTCGCTCCCCCCCGCTAGATCTGGATCGGGGCGCGATGCCCCGACTCCACCACCACCTCGCCGCTCGCCGAGCGCCTCCCGCTGCGTCCTGGCGACCACGCCTCACCGCCTGGCGCTGCTGGCCGTCGTCTTCCCCGCGCCCGTCGCCGGATCGCCAAGCGCCGTGCCTCCTCATCACCGGCGCCGCCCCGCCCGTCGCTCGCCGTCATCCTCGCCCTCCTCCCCGTTCCTGGACCGAGAAGGCCCCCGACGCCGCCATCCGCCACACCATCGCCGGAAACGCATCTCCGGCCCCTCCCCCGAGCATACTTTGCACAACTACAGGGCCGGTGAGGACCTCCCCATCCGACCCCGTCTTCCCTTGCTCCGGTCACCCGCTGTCGCACGCGCACCCACTGCCCCCGCTCACCCTGTCTCACGTCGAGGAGCCTCCGCCCTTCTCACCGTGGCCTCGCCTCGCAACCGGCCGCCTTAGCCGCCTATCCGCGTCGCCGGCACCTGGCTGCACCGGCCAGGGTCGCCGCCATCCCCGCCTCCCAGCACCCCGGCCACCCACTGGCCGCTGACGGACCTCTCGTGCAACCCCGCACCGGCGCCAGGCTGCGCCTCTTGCTCTCGCCTCTCTGCCCCGCCCCCGGATATTGGCCTCCCCCTGCTCCGGCGCCCCTGCCGTGGCCGGCGACCAGGGTCCGCAGCGCCCAATCGGGCTGGGCGCTAGCGCCCGACGCCCGCGCCGACTCCACCCGCTAGCGCCCCGCCTGCTAGGCCTCTATGCCATAGACAAACGGGGCCCACCCCCCTTGAACAAAAAAAAAAGAAATGAAAATGAATTAATAAATAATAATTAAAATGATAATTAATTAATTAATTAATTAAAGAATTAATTAAACTAATTAAACCAGATTAGATTAACCTAACCACTAATTAAACTAATTGACCCTGTTTAATTAGCCTGCTAGTTAAACAACCAATGACATGTGGGCCCCACACTTACTTGACCCACTCAACTGCTGACGTCAGCATGGTTTAAGGCTGACGTCATCATTTACTAGTCTGGATAATGTTGGATTTAAATAATTAATTAAATTACAGAAATTAGTAAAATCTTTAGAAAATCATATCTTTTAATCCGTAACTCGGATTAAAATATTTTCAACATGAAAGTTGCTCAGAACGACAAGACGAATCCGGATACGCAGCCCGTTCGTCTGCCACACACCCCTAACATATCAAACTCGCAACCTTCCCCCTCCAGCTCCTCTGCCCAAAAACACGAAACACCGGGGATACTTTCCCGGATGTTTTCCCCCTTCGTCGGTATCACCTACTACCGCGATTGGGCGCTCCTAGCATCGTTACTTGTCATATCATGCATTGATATGCATCTGTTTGCATTGTATTCATTGTTTCTTCCCCCTCTTCTCTCCGGTAGACTACGAGACCGACGCTGCTGCTGCCCAATTCGACTACGGAGTTGACGACCCCTCCTTCTTGCCAGAGCAACCAGACAAGCCCCCCCTTTTGATCACCAGATATCGCCTATTCTTCTCTATACTGCTTGCATTAGAGTAGTGTAGCATGTTACTGTTCGGTTACTCCTATTTTGTTGCATAGCCTGTCATTGTTGCCACAGTCATTGATACCTTACCCGCAATCCTAAATGCTTAGTATAGGATGCTAGTTTATCATCATTGACCCTACATTCTTGTCGGTCTGCCTTGCTATACTATTGGGCCGTGATCACTCGGGAGGTGATCACGGGTATATACTATACATACATACATACTATACAGATGGTGACTAAAGTCGGGTCAGCTCGATGAGTACCCGCAAGTGATTCTGATGAGGGGGCTGAAAGGACAGGTGGCTCCATCCCGGTAGAGGTGGGCCTGGGTTCCCGATGGCCCCCGACTGTTACTTTGTGGCGGAGCGATAGGGCAGGTTGAGACCACCTAGGAGACAGGTGGGCCTGGCCCTGTTCGGCGTTCGCGGATACTTAACACGCTTAACGAGATCTTGGTATTTGATCTGAGTCTGGCCATTTGGTCTATACGCACTAACCATCTACGCGGGAGTAGTTATGGGTATCCCGGCGTCGTGGTATCAGCCGAAGCCTTCTTGACGTCAGCGACTGAGTGGCGCGCGCCGGGTTGGACTGCGTTAACGCAACTTCCTTTGTAATGGAGGTTGCTAGGTCTGCTCACCGGCCGCGTACGCAACGTGCAGGTGTGCTAAGGGGATGGGCCCAGACCCTTGTGCGCTTAGGTTTAGACCGGCGTGCTGACCTCTCTGTTGTGCCTAGGTGGGGCTGCGACATGTTGATCTTCCGAGGCCGGGCCTGACCCAGGAAAGTGTGTCCGGCCAAATGGGATCAAGCGTGTTGGGTTATGTGGTGCACCCCTGCAGGGAAGTTAATCTATTCGAATAGCCGTGATCTTCGGTAACAGGACGGCTTGGAGTTGTACCTTGACCTTATGACAACTAGAATCGGATACTTAATAAAACACACCCTTCCAAGTTCCACAGACAACCCGGTGATCGCTTTTCCACAGGGCGACGAGGGGAGGATCGCCGGGTAGGATTATGCTATGCGATGCTACTTGAGATGCTACTGGAGATGCTACTTGGAGATGCTACTTGGAGATGCTACTTGGAGGACCTTAATCTACTCTCTTCTACATGCTGCAAGACGGAGGCTGCCAGAAGCGTAGTCTTCGATAGGACTAGCTATCCCCCTCTTATTCTGGCATTCTGCAGTTCAGTCCACTGATATGGCCTCCTTACACATATACCCATGCATATGTAGTGTAGTTCCTTGCTTGCGAGTACTTTGGATGAGTACTCACGGTTGCATTCTCCCCCCTTTTTCCCCCTTTCCTTTCTTTCTGGTTGTCGCAACCAGATGCTGGAGTCCAGGAGCCAGACGCCACCGTCGATGACGACCCCTACTACATCGGAGGTGCCTACTACTACGTGCAGCCCGCTGACGATGACCAGGCGTAGTTAGGAGGATCCCAGGCAGGAGGCATGTGCCTCTTTCGATCTGTATCCCAGTTTGTGCTAGCCTTCTTAAGGCAAACTTGTTTAACTTATGTCTGTACTCAGATATTGTTGCCTCCGCTGACTCGTCTATGATCGAGCACTTGTATTCGAGCCCTCGAGGCCCCTGGCTTGTATTATGATGCTTGTATGACTTATTTATGTTTTAGAGTTGTGTTGTGATATCTTCCCGTGAGTCCCTGATCTTGATCGTACACATTTGCGTGCATGATTAGTGTACGATTAAATTGGGGGCGTCACAGTTTTGGTAAACACTCGGGCTAACTCATCCCAACTCAAAATGCTCCCAGGGGCCAACTAATTCAGCCAAGCTCTGGCAGAACCTTCAAGCATCAGAGGGAGATGCTTCATGGCTACTTAATCGCCGCCGCTGCCGATGTGCACAGCCACTCGGTAATCTTCAAGCCAAGTGTCGGGCTTTGACTCTCCCGTGAACTTGTTGACACCAGTTGCCAATCTGAAGTTGTGGGGGATCTCAGCGGCCCTAATGGCCCTTCGAAAACACTCTGGGCCGGAAACATGGACTCTGCCTCCAGTGGGTCGGTCCCGATCCAGCCCTTCTCTGTATGCTCTGTTCCGGTCAACCAAACCCTGCACAAGGACGGACCTTGCGTCGAAGCCGGGCTCTCTGGGGTCGACTGGAATTCTACGGTCATTTCCATACGGACGCCTGTCGCCATTATGCCAGGGCGCAAATGACCCGTCCCTCGGAAGGGGCGAAGGCGCTCGACGGTAGTTATCGCAGGCATATTCACGATCGTATTCTCCATGAGCTCTTCCCAGGTGCCGATCCTGGTGCTGATCACGACCTCCATGCTGCAAGGGTGACCTAGGACTGTGTGTCGACTGAACGTTGTTCGCTCTTGCTGACCTTCTATGTATTCTGTTCCGCGACTGGGACACAGCAGAGTTCAGGTCTCCTGCTGCTCGGGGCAACGTTCTAATCTGTTCCAAGCCTCTCACAGCCTCTGAACGGGACGAATGAATGGACTCTGCAATACGCGTAGCAGCTGCAAGATTCTGAATCGGCATGCGGAATACCTGCGTTTCTGGTGGAAACAATTGTCGTGGACGTCGACTAGACTCAGGGATTAGTCGACGAGCACGCTCGTTGAGAGAATGTTGGAGATTCTCCAGATGGGTGCACTCAGCCAGAGTGGCCAGGCAAACAGCCTCCAAGGCCCGTACCTCGACGGTTTCCCCTATGATGGGGGTCTGGAGAGCCTCCACGTTGCGGCGATGCAGCTCCTCCCTCTGCTGTGAGCTGAGAGGTTGGGGATGATACTCTTCATGATCAAGTGACGTGCTAGCGCTCCTACCGCCATCACCGCCGCGACCAAAACCAGGTGGACTGTGATGGGAGTCGACCATGATGACCTCCGCCGCGGGGTCAGAACTCCTGCTCTCGGAAAAGGTGTCTGCGTAACCAGTCGATAGATCGAATGATCCACATCGAAATATGTCAGGCTCGATTGCCGCGACTTGGGGGTGAACGCCTGACGGGACGTAGCGTGTTTGACCCATCGTTGGAGCCGCGAACGATCGGATCGCTTGCGGAGACGGCCAGCAGAGTGAGACGATGACGCGAGGACCGACTGATACGGAGTCGACGGCTGATGAAGGAGGACGCCGTAGGCACTCGTGTGGAAGTGTGACGAACCACGAACCGAGAGGGCCTCGACGTCGAGGGGAGCCTCGTGAAGCCAGGCAAAGTCGTCGGCGATGAAAGTGAGCACACTGAGTCGGAACTCGTGGCCCATGACCAAACCGCCACCGGAAACCATGCTGATGAAGATTGAGGAAAAGGCAACCTCGCCTGAAGTCGCTAAGACGCCTTGCCCCATGGTGGGCGCCAACTGTCGTGGTTCTAAGTCTGACAGTAAGTGTAGAGGGTACTAAGGAGGAGGCAAGGTCCTAGCTACGGTGAGATTGTACGCAAGTGTTTACGAGTTCAGGCCCCTCCTGGAGGAGGTAAAAGCCCTACGTCTCGGTGCCTGGAGGCGGTCGACTGGATTATATGAGTGTGTGTTAGAGGGGGTGCGAACCCTTGTGCCAGAGGAGGGGGGTGGCTTATATAGAGTGCGCCAGGACCCCAGTCATCCCCCGTTATAGAGAGTTCAATGTACATAAAGAGAGGGCGTTACTGATAAATCCAGCTATAAAGTGCTATTAATGCCTTTGAAGACTATAGAGTGAATGCTTGGCTATTGCTGTGTTACGCGACTCCTGGTCTTCAGTAGGTCAAATGGTTTCTTGGATGGTCGAGTGATATCAGGAAGGAGGGGTACCCGAGTGGCATGACTGGTCGAGTGGAATGCACTCGACATCTTCAATTGATACTCCCTGTTGTCTTTGGGGTGCCTTTGCTTCTAGGGTAGTGACCTTGGGTAGGGCGTATAGGTCAGGCCTATGACCCTACCCTAGGTCTATATCCTCATCAGTCGCCCCTTCAAAGTTTCAGAAGACCTTGCCCAAAATTAAGATGGGCATTCCTATTGCCTCTGGGTGAGTGTTTTATCTTTCTGTGTTTCTTCTTTCGACTGATACTTCTGCTTTGACCGAGTAGATTATGAACTTTTCTAGCCCTGCAACTTCTGCGACTGACATGGATGTTGACAAGGCCCCAGGTGATGAGGAGACTGATGACGCGGCCACTTCCAAAGCTAGTACGCCCTTTCCAATTTGAATTTGTTCTGTCGACTGGATTGTTGGTCGATTGAACTCTTAAGGTTTCTTTTTGTTGTAGCCCCATGGGACGTCATTGAACTTCCAGATGAAGAAGAAGAAGAGCCACTGAGGGAGAGAAGAAGGAGGGGCAGAGCCTCAAGCGGAAAGATGACGGAGGGTCAGGTGCCTCAATCGACATCAGTGCCTGAGACAGTGGTCCAGCGATCCGGAGATCCGTCTCGGACCAATGTTACCTTTGTCAATCCGTTGTTGACTGACCGTCCTTCGGGGTCGACTGCTCAGGCCCCTGCCGCTCCAGTACAACTCCACGCGTCTGACCGTGTGGCTACTCCGACTGTAGTGCCATCATCGCTCTTTTCTTCTTACCAGACTCCAGACGACCCACCGAGTGCCGCCAAGGAGGCTCTTCTCCAGGTAAATCTGCTGATGGAGCAGATGAAGGTGGTGCATGAGGCCAGTCAGATTGCTTACAATGCCAGCACCGCTCTACAAGCCAATGTCAAGGTTAGTTGGTTTTCGACTGATCTCTTGATTAGTGATAGTTGCAATCTGTTCCTTCACTTTCCACATGGTGTCATTGGATGAGCGTTTTGGAACCTATTATGTGCATCTATCATGTGTCTGTATTTCACATTCAATCACCCACTGTGGTGTTTCTGACTTAAAACTAAATAGTTCTTCCACTTGAGTCGACTAGGTTGAGTAGAGTGCTTTTCTTAACCAGTGGGGGCACGCAGAGTGCACCCACTGGGTGTAGTCCCCGAGACCGTAGTCGACTGCTGGTAGTCGGCTGGGGTGTGAGAATCTTTCCCCCTTTTTTTACCCATGCTGGGCAGACCATGCCGAGTGTAAAACCAGAACAGTGGGGGCACGCCAAGTGCACCCACTGGGTGTAGTCCCCGAGACTACTGTTGAATGTTTGATTCAACGGTAGTCTTAGAGCAATTTTCGCTGTGATTGACTTTTGCTTCCGTCGACTCACATATCTAATTTGCTAACTGCAGAAGTCTTGTGATCTTGGAGCTCAACTTTCTGAGCTGAATAGGAAGCAGACCAGCCTCAACCTTGATCTGGAACTATCCAAGAAGAACCTCAAGAAGGCCCAGGACGAATTGGCTATCATGGGAGGTAACCACTCGTCAACCGTCCACCTTAAGATTCTCTCTCTCTCTTCAGTCTCTTTGAACCGAGTGATTCCACTCGAACAGATGTGCGTAGTGAAAACCGTTAACTTCAAGCTCGTCTGAAGAATGTTATTTCTTTAGAGAAAATGAAGCAGGCTCTAGAGAAGAAGGATCAGGATCTTGTCGCGGCCCAGAAGGAGGCGCGAGAGAAAACAACACTTGCAGACAAGAAGTTGGCCTCAGTGAGCAAGTTGGAAGAGGAGAACTCCAAGTTGAAGACCGCCATTTCTGAGGCCAACCAAGAGGTTGCGCGACTGAAGAAAGACAAGGAAGCTTGACCGACAAAGTTGGGAGTCTCAAGGCCAAGAAGGGAGAATTAGAGTCTTATCTGGGGTAGCTTGCTGCGAAGTTGGTCTTGAAGCTTGAAGGTATTTCCTCCTATTCGACTGATTTGTTGATGTCGACTGACATGTCTTGTTAAACTGTCGACTCACTGCTCTTCCAACTGTGCAGAACTTTGTCAAGACTTCAAAGCAGAAACTGGGCGCGTCCAAACGGGTCTTGACCCCATCAACTCTCCTGTCAAGGATGATGTTGCAATGAACATGCTGCGGTTGGAGTCTCGCCTGGACAGTGTTGTGGATTATCTTGCTCGAATGAAGGCTGCAATGACGCGGATTGATCCTGAGCTCTAGCCTCAGGCGGAACTCTCACAGGATCTCAAGTCTCTTATGACTCGACTGAATCAAATCCCTGGTCGAGTGCAGGAATGGAAGAAGTAATCTGCTCGTTGTGGTGTTGACGTTGCTTTGTCACTGGTCCGAGTGCACTGCAAGGATGTCAAAGAAGACAAGCTGGCGGCCCTCAAGGTTGCCAACATCAAAAAGCTCGTTTTCCAGTCCTTTATGGACACCATTCTTGACGCCACCACTCGCATTGTAGACAGCATCGACCTTGACAGTTTCTGTGGTCCAGCAAGTCCTTCTCCTGCCGAGTGAACAAAAATATTATGTCCCACCTTTATTTGCCTCGGAATGCCGAGTGGTCATGTAACCGTTAAACTCTTTCAGGCTTGATGTCTGAGTACTTCTGCCCGTCGGTTCTTAACTTTTGCGGGATTTATCTGAACTTGGTTTTTCTTGAATATCATGGCTTTTTGCTTCTATTGTTTCTGAATGTCTTTCGACTCCGAGTGCACTTGATCCTTTCACCTTTCGTCGAGTGGATCTGACAACTCGTTGTCCTTGCGGATCGGGATGGAACGTACATAGTACTTGTGACATAGCTCAAACATGGTGTTCGGTCGACACCTCGTTCGTCCTTGCGGATCGGGATGGAGCGCACGTTGTACTTGTGGCACAACTCAGACGTGGTGTTTAGTCGACACCTCGTCGTCTTTGCAGATCGGGATGGAGCGTACATTGTGAGGATTGCTCTCCACTTGAAAAGTTTTTAACTTAGGCGAGTACGGTGTCACAGCTAATCCTCCGAGTGGGAGGATTGCTCTCTACTTGGAATGTTTTTAACTTAGGTGAGTACGGGGTCGCAGCTAAGTCCCCGAGTGGGAGGATTGATCTCCACTCGGAATGTTTTTAACTTAGGTGATTACGGGGTCATAGCTAAGCCCCCGAGTGGGGGGATTGCTCTCCACTCGAAATGTTTTTAACTTAGGCGAGTACAGGGTCGCAACTAATCCTTTGAGTGGGAGGATTGCTCTCCACTCGGAATGTTTTTAACTTAGGCGATTACGGTGTCGCAGCTAAGCCCCTGAGTGGGAGGATTGCTCTCCACTCAGAATGTTTTTAACTTAGGTGAGTACGGGGTCGCAGCTAAGCCCCCGAGTGGGAGGATTTCTCTCCACTCGGAATGTTTTTAACTTAGGCGATTACGGGGTCGCAGCTAAGTGTTGGGGAACATGGTAATTTCAAAAATTTCCTACGCACATGCAAGATCATGGTGATGCATAGCAACAAGAGGGGAGAGTGTTGTCCACGTACCCTCGTAGACCAAAAGCGGAAGCGTTATGACAACATGGTTGATGTAGTCGTACGTCTTTACGATCGACCGATCCTAGTACCGAACGCATGACACCTCCGCGATCTGCACACGTTCAGCTCAATGACGTCCCACGAACTCCGATCCAGCAGAGTGTCGAACGAGAGTTTCATCAGCACGGCGGCGTGATGACGGTGATGATGAAGCTGCCGGCACAGGGCTTCGCCTAAGCACTACGATGATATAACTGAGGTGGATTATGGTAGAGGGGGCACCGCACACGCTAAGAGATCAATGATCAACTTGTGTGTCTATGGGGTGCCCCCATCCCCCGTATATAAAGGAGTGGAGGAGGGGGAGAGGGCCGGCCTCCTAGGCACGCCCAAGGGGGGAGTCCTACTCCTGGTGGGAGTAGGATTCCCGCTTCCCTATTTGGAGTAGGAGAGGCAAGGAAGTGGGAGAAGGAGAGAAGGAAAGGGGGGCCGACCCCCCTCCCAATTTGGATTGGGCTTGGGGGGGGCCCACCATGGCCACCTCCTCCTCCTTTACACTAAGTCCCAATAAGGCCCATTGACTCCCCGGGGGGTTCCGGTAACCTCCCGGTACTCCGCTAAATGCCCAAACTCACCTGGAACCATTCCGATGTCCAAACATAGCCATCCAATATATCGATCTTTATGTATCGACCATTTTGAGACTCCTCGTCATGTCTGTGATCATATCCGGAACTCCGAACTACCTTCGATACATCAAAACACATAAACTCATAATACCGATCGTCACCGAACTTTAAGCGTGCGGACCCTGCGGGTTCGAGAACTATGTAGACATGATAGAGACATGTCTCCAGTCAATAACCAATAGCGGAACCTAGATGCTCATATTGGCTCCCACATATTCTACGAAGATCTTTATCGGTCAAACCGCATAACAACATACATTGTTCCCTTTGTCATCAGTATGTTACTTGCCCGAGATTCGATCGTGGTATCTCAATACCTAGTTCAATCTCATTACCAGCAAGTCTCTTTACTCGTTCCGTAATGCATCATCCCGTAACTAACTCATTAGTCACATTGCCTTCAAGGCTTATAGTGATGTGTATTACCGAGAGGGCCCAGAGATACCTCTACGACAATCATAGTGACAAATCCTAATCTCGATCTATGCCAACTCAACAAACACCATCTGAGACACCTGTAGAGCACCTTCATGATCACCCAGCTATGTTGTGATGTTTGGTAGCACACAAAGTGTTCCTCCGGTATTCGGGAGTTGCATAATCTCATAGTTAGGAACATGTATAAGTCATGAAGAAAGCAATAGCAACATACTAAACGATCAAGTGCTAAGCTAACGGAATGGGTCAAGTCAATCACATCATTCTCTAATAATGTGATCTCATTCATCAAATGACAACTCATGTCTATGGCTAGGAAACTTAACCATCTTTGATTAACGAGCTAGTCAAGTAGAGGCATACTAGTGACACTCTGTTTGTCTATGTATTCACACATGTACTAAGTTTACGGTTAATACAATTCTAGCATGAATAATAAACATTTATCATGATATAAGGAAATATATAAATAACAACTTTATTAATGCCTCTAGGGCATATTTCCTTCAGTCTCCCACTTGCACTAGAGTCAATAATCTAGATTACATTGTCATGATTCTAACACCCATGGAGTCTTGGTGTTGATCATGTTTTGCTCGTGAGAGAGGCTTAGTCAATGGATCTGCTACATTCAGATCTATATGTATCTTGCAAATCTCTATGTCTCCTTCCGACACTTGATGGCGGATGGAATTGAAGCGTCTCTTGATGTGCTTGGTTCTCTTGTGAAATCTGGAGTCCTTCGCCAAGGCAATGGCTCCAATATTGTCACAAAAGATTTTCATTGGACCCGATGCACTAGTATGACACCTAGATCGGATATGAACTCCTTCATCAGAACTCCTTCATTTGCTGCTTCCGAAGCAGCTATGTACTCCGCTTCACACGTAGATCCCGCCACGACGCTTTGCTTAGAACTGCACCAACTTACAGCTCCACCGTTCAATAAAAATACGTATCCGGTTTGTGACTTAGAGTCATCCGGATCAGTGTCAAAGCTTGCATCGACGGAACCATTTATGATGAGCTCTTTGTCACCTCCATAAACGAGAAACATATCGTGGTTGATGTAGTCGTACGTCTTTACGATCGACCGATCCTAGTACCGAATGCACGACACCTCCGCGATCTGCACACGTTCAGCTCAGTGACGTCCCATGAACTCCGATCCAGCAGAGTGTCGAACGAGAGTTTCATCAGCACGGCAGCGTGATGACGGTGATGATGAAGCTGCCGGCGCAGGGCTTCGCCTAAGCACTACGATGATATAACTGAGGTGGATTATGGTGGAGGGGGCACCGCACACGGCTAAGAGATCAATGATCAACTTGTGTGTCTATGGGGTGCCCCCATCCCCCGTATATAAAGGAGTGGAGGAGGGGGAGAGGGCCGGCCTCCTAGGCATGCCCAAGGGGGGAGTCCTACTCCTGGTGGGAGTAGGATTCCCGCTTCCCTATTTGGAGTAGGAGAGGCAAGGAAGTGGGAGAAGGAGAGAAGGAAAGGGGGGCCGACCCCCCTCCCAATTTGGATTGGGCTTGGGGGGGGCACCCCCACCATGGCCGCCTCCTCCTCCTTTACACTAAGTCCCAATAAGGCCCATTGACTCCCCGGGGGGTTCCGGTAACCTCCTGGTACTCTGGTAAATGCCCAAACTCACCTGGAACCATTCCGATGTCCAAACATAGCCATCCAATATATCGATCTTTATGTATCGACCATTTCGAGACTCCTCGTCATGTCTGTGATCATATCCGGGACTCCGAACTACCTTCGATACATCAAAACACATAAACTCATAATACCGATCGTCACCGAACTTTAAGCGTGCGGACCCTACAGGTTCAAGAACTATGTAGACATGATAGAGACATGTCTCCAGTCAATAACCAATAGTGGAACCTGGATGCTCATATTGGCTCCCACATATTCTATGAAGATCTTTATCGGTCAAACCGCATAACAACATACGTTGTTCCCTTTGTCATCGGTATGTTACTTGCCCGAGATTCGATCGTGGTATCTCAATACCTAGTTCAATCTCATTACCGGCAAGTCTCTTTACTCGTTCCGTAATGCATCATCCCGTAACTAACTCATTAGTCACATTGCCTTCAAGGCTTATAGTGATGTGTATTACCGAGAGGGCCCAGAGATACCTCTACGACAGTCATAGTGACAAATCCTAATCTCGATCTATGCCAACTCAACAAACACCATCTGAGACACCTGTAGAGCACCTTCATGATCACCCAGTAATGTTGTGATGTTTGGTAGCACACAAAGTGTTCCTCCGGTATTCGGGAGTTGCATAATCTCATAGTTAGGAACATGTATAAGTCATGAAGAAAGCAATAGCAACATACTAAACGATCAAGTGCTAAGCTAACGGAATGGGTCAAGTCAATCACATCATTCTCTAATAATGTGATCTCATTCATCAAATGACAACTCATGTCTATGGCTAGGAAACTTAACCATCTTTGATTAACGAGCTAGTCAAGTAGAGGCATACTAGTGACACTCTGTTTGTCTATGTATTCACACATGTACTAAGTTTACGGTTAATACAATTCTAGCATGAATAATAAACATTTATCATGATATAAGGAAATATATAAATAACAACTTTATTAATGCCTCTAGGGCATATTTCCTTCAGTCTCCCACTTGCACTAGAGTCAATAATCTAGATTACATTGTCATGATTCTAACACCCATGGAGTCTTGGTGTTGATCATGTTTTGCTCGTGAGAGAGGCTTAGTCAACGGATCTGCTACATTCAGATCTATATGTATCTTGCAAATCTCTATGTCCCCTACCGACACTTGATGGCGGATGGAATTGAAGCATCTCTTGATGTGCTTGGTTCTCTTGTGAAATCTGGAGTCCTTCGCCAAGGCAATGGCTCCAGTATTGTCACAAAAGATTTTCATTGGACCCGATGCACTAGTATGACACCTAGATCGGATATGAACTCCTTCATCCAGACTCCTTCATTTGCTGCTTCCGAAGCAGCTATGTACTCCGCTTCACACATAGATCCCGCCACGACGCTTTGCTTAGAACTGCACCAACTTACAGCTCCACCGTTCAATAAAAATACGTATCCGGTTTGTGACTTAGAGTCATCCGGATCAGTGTCAAAGCTTGCATCGACGTAACCATTTATGACGAGCTCTTTGTCACCTCCATAAACGAGAAACATATCCTTAGTCCTTTTCAGGTATATCAGGATGTTCTTGACCGCTGTCCAGTGATCCACTCCTGGATCACTTTGGTACCTCCTTGCTAAACTAATAGCAAGGCACACATCAGGTCTGGTACACAACATTGCATACATGATAGAGCCTATGGCTGAAGCATAGGGAACATCTTTCATTTTCTCTCTATCTTCTGCAGTGGTCGGGCATTGAGTCTGACTCAACTTCACACCTTGTAACACAGGCAAGAACCCTTTCTTTGCTTGATCCATTTTGAACTTCTTCAAAACTTTATCAAGGTATGTACTTTGTAAAATTCCAATTAAGCGTCTTGATCTATCTCTATAGATCTTAATGCCCAATATATAAGCAGCTTCACCGAGGTCTTTCATTGAAAAACTCTTGTTCAAGTATCCTTTTATGCTATCCAGAAATTCTATATCATTTCCAATCAATAATATGCCATCCACATATAATATTAGAAATGCTACAGAGCTCCCACTCACTTTCTTGTAAATACAGGTTTCTCCAAAAGTCTGTATAAAACCATATGCTTTGATCACACTATCAAAACATTTATTCCAACTCCGAGAGGCTTGCACCAGTCCATAAATGGATCAGTGGAGCTTGCACACTTTGTTAGCATCCTTTGGATCAATAAAACATTCGGGTTGCATCATATACAACTCTTCTTCCAGAAATCCATTCAGGAATGCAGTCTTTACATCCATTTGCCAAATTTCATAATCATAAAATGCAGCAATTGCTAACAGGATTCGGGCAGACTTAAGCATCACTACGGGTGAGAAAGTCTCATCGTAGGCAACACCTTGAACTTGTCGAAAACCTTTTGCGACAAGTCGAGCTTTGTAGACAATAACATTACCATCAGCATCAGTCTTCTTCTTGAAGATCCATTTATTCTCAATGGCTTGCCGATCATCGGGCAAGTCAACCAAAGTCCACACTTTGTTCTCATACATGGATCCAATCTCAGATTTCATGGCTTCAAGCCATTTCAAGGAATCTGGGCTCATCATCGCTTCATCATAGTTCGTAGGTTCATCATGGTCAAGTAACATGACCTCCATAATAGGATTACCGTACCACTCTGGTGTGGATCTTACTCTGGTTGACCTATGAGATTTGGTAGTAACTTGATCTAAAGTTTCATGATCATTATCATCAGCTTCCTCACTAATTGGTGTAGGGATCACAGGAACTGATTTCTGTGATGAACTACTTTCCAATAAGGGATCAGGTACAATTACCTCATCAAGTTCTACTTTCCTCCCACTCACTTCTTTCGAGAGAAACTCCTTCTCTAGAAATGATCCTTTCTTAGCAACAAAGATCTTTCCTTCGGATATGTGATAGAAGGTGTACCCAACATTTTCCTTTGGGTATCCTATGAAGACGCACTTCTCCAATTTGGGTTCGAGCTTATCAAGTTGAAGGTTTTTCACATAAGCATCGCAGCCCCAAACTTTAAGAAACGACAACTTTGGTTTCTTGTTAAACCATAGTTCATAAGGCATCGTCTCAATGGACTTAGATGGTGCCCTATTTAATGTGAATGTAGCCGTCTCTAAAGATTAACCCCAAAGTGATAGCGGTAAATTAGTAAGAGACATCATAGATCGCACCATATCTAATAAAGTGTGGTTACAACGTTCGGACACACCATTACGTTGTGGTGTTCCGGCTGGCGTGAGTTGCGAAACTATTCCGTATTGTTTCAAATGAAGACCAAACTCGTAACTCAAATATTCTCCTCCATGATCAGATCGTAGAAACTTTATTTTCTTGTTACGATGATTTTCTACTTCACTCTGAAATTCTTTGAACTTTTAAAATGTTTTAGACTTATGTTTCATTAAGTAGATATACCCATATCTGCTCAAATCATCTGTGAAGGTGAGAAAATAACGATACGTGCCGCGTGCCTCAATATTCATCGGACCACATACATCAGTATGTATGCTTTCCAACAAATCTGTTGCTCGCTCCATTGTTCCGGAAAACGGCGTTTTAGTCATCTTGCCCATGAGGCATGGTTCGCAAGTACCAAGTGATTCATAATCAAGTGATTCCAAAAGTCCATCAGTATGGAGTTTCTTCATGCGCTTTACACCAATATGACCTAAACGGCAGTGCCACAAATAAGTTGCCCTATCATTATCAACTCTGCATCTTTTGGCTTGAATATTATGAATATGTGTGTCACTACTATCGAGATTGAACAAAAATAGACCACTCTTCAAGGGTGCATGACCATAAAAGATATTACTCATATAAATAGAACAACCATTATTCTCAGATTTAAATGAATAACCATCTCGCATTAAACAAGATCCAGATATAATGTTCATGCTCAACGCTAGCACCAAATAACAATTATTCAGGTCTAAAACTAATCCTGAAGGTAGATGTAGAGGTAGCGTGCCGACCGCGATCACATCGACTTTGGAACCATTTCCCACATGCATCGTCACCTCCTCCTTAGCCAATCTTTGCTTAATCTGTAGTCCTTGTTTCGAGTTTCAAATATTAGTAACAGAACCAGTATCAAATACCCAGGCACTACTGCGAGCATTAGTAAGGTACACATCAATAACATGTATATCACATATACCTTTGTTCACCTTGCCATCCTTCTTATCCGCCAAATACTTGGGGCAGTTCCGCTTCCAGTGACCAGTCCCTTTGAAGTAGAAGCACTCAGTCTTAGGCTTAGGTCCCTGGGCTTCTTCACTTGAGCAGAAACTTGCTTGTCGTTCTTCTTGAAGTTCCCCTTCCTCCCTTTACCCTTTTTCTTGAAACTGGTGGTCTTGTTGACCATGAACACTTGATGCTCCTTCTTGATTTCTACCTCCGCAGGCTTTAGCATCATGAAGAGATCGAGAATTTTCTTGTTCATCCCTAGCATATTATAGTTCATCACGAAGCTCTTGTAGCTTGGTGGCAGTGATTGAAGAATTCTATCAATGACACTATCATCAGGAAGATTAACTCCCAGTTGAATTAAGTGGTTGTTATACCCAGACATTTTGAGTATATGTTCACTGACAGAACTATTCTCCTCCATCTTGTAGCTATAGAACTTATTGGAGACTTCATATCTCTCAATCCGGGCATTTGCTTGAAATATTAACTTCAACTCCTAGAACATCTCATATGCTCCATGACGTTCAAAACGTTGTTCAAGTCCCGGTTCTAAGTCGTAAAGCATGGCACACTGAACTATCGAGTAGTCATCAGCTTTGCTCTGCCATACGTTCACAGTGTCTGGTGTTGCTCCTGCAGCAGATCTTGCACCTAGCGGTGCTTCCAGGACGTAATTCTTCTGTGCAGCAATGAGGATAATCCTCAAGTTACAGACCCAATCCGTGTAATTGCTACCATCATCTTTCAACTTAGCTTTCTCTAGGAACGCATTAAAATTCAATGGAACAACAGCACGGGCCATCTATCTACAACAACATAGACATGCAA
This sequence comes from Triticum aestivum, assembly GCF_018294505.1. Lineage (NCBI taxonomy): Eukaryota > Viridiplantae > Streptophyta > Magnoliopsida > Poales > Poaceae > Triticum > Triticum aestivum. The sequence continues at coordinate 661,420,880 of NC_057810.1, read as the reverse complement.
AAAACTATCAGGTACTAAGTTCATGATAAATTAAAGTTCAATTAATCATCTTACTTAAGAACTCCCACTTAGATAGACATCCCTCTAGTCATCTAAGTGATCACGTGATCCAAATCAACTAAACCATGTCCGATCACCACGTGAGATGGAGTAGTTTTCAATGGTGAAGATCACTATGTTGATCATATCTACTATATGATTCACGCTCGACCTTTCGGTCTCAGTGTTCCGAGGCCATATCTGCATATGCTAGGCTCGTCAAGTTTAACCCGAGTATTCTGCGTGTGCAAAACTGGCTTGCACCCGTTGTATGTGAACGTAGAGCTTATCACACCCGATCATCACGTGGTGTCTCGGCACGACGAACTTTCGCAATGGTGCATACTCAGGGAGAACACTTGTACCTTGAAATTTAGTGAGAGATCGTCTTATAATGCTATCGTCGAACTAAGCAAAATAAGATGCACAAAGGATAAACATCACATGCAATCAATATAAGTGATATGATATGGCCATCATCATCTTCTGCCTTTGATCTCCATCTCCAAAGCACCGTTATGATCACCATCGTCACCGGCGCGACACCTTGATCTCCATCGTAGCATCGTTGTTGTCTCGCCAACTATTGTTTCTACGACTATCGCTACCACTTAGTGATAAAGTAAAAACAATTACAGGGCGAGTGCATTGCATAAAATAAAGCGACAACCATATGGCTCCTGCCAGTTGCCGATAACTCTGTTACAAAACATGATCGTCTCATAGAATAAAATTTAGCATCTTGTCTTGAACATATCACATCACAACATGCCCTGCAAAAACAAGTTAGACGTCCTCTACTTTGTTGTTGCAAGTTTTACGTGGCTGCTACAGGCTGAGCAAGAACAGTTCTTACCTACGCATCAAAACCACAACGATTTTTCGTCAAGTATGTGATGTTTTAACCTTCATCAAGGACCGGGCGTAGCCACACTCGATTCAAATAAAGTTGGAGAAACTGACACCCGCCAACCACCTGTGTGCGAAGCACGTCGGTAGAACCAGTCTCGCGTAAGTGTACGCGTAATGTCGGTCCAGGCTGCTTCATCCAACAATACCGCCGAATCAAAGTATGACATGCTGGTAAGCAGTATGACTATTATTGCTCACACCTCATTTGTGTTCTACTCGTGCATATAACATCTACACATAAACCTGGCTCGGACGCCACTATTGGGGAACATGGTAATTTCAAAAATTTCTTATGCACACGCAAGATCATGGTGATGCATAGCAACGAGAGGGGAGAGTGTTGCCCACGTACCCTCGTAGACCAAAAGCGGAAGTGTTATGACAACGCGGTTGATGTAGTCGTACGTCTTTATGATCGAGCGATCCTAGTACCGAATGTACGGCACCTTCGCGATCTGCACACATTCAACTCGGTGACGTCCCACGAACTCCGATCCAGCGGAGTGTCGAAGGAGAGGTTCGTCAGCACGACGGCATGATGATGGTGATGATGAAGCTACCAGTGCAGGGCTTTGCCTAAGTACTACAACAATATAACAGAGGTGGATTATGATGGAGGGGGGCACCGCACACGGCTAAGAGATCAATGATCAACTTGTGTGTCTATGGGGTGCCCCCCTCCCCTATATATAAAGCAGTGGAGGAGGGGGAGAGGGCCGGCCTCCTAGGCACGCCCAAGGGGGGAGTCCTACTCTCGGTGGGAGTACGATTCCCCCTTCCCTATTTGGAGTAGGAGAGGGAAGGAAGGGGGAGAAGGAGAGAAGGAAAGGGGGCCGGCCCCCTCCCAATTTGGATTGGGCTTGGGGGGGCGCGCCCCCACCATGGCCGCCTCCTCCTCCTTTCCACTAAGGCCAAATAAGGCCCATTGACTCCCCGGGGGGTTCCGATAACCTCCCAGTACTCCGGTAAATGCCCGAACTCACCCGGAACCATTCCGACGTCCAAACCTATCCAATATATCGATCTTTATGTCTCGACGATGTCAAGACTCCTCGTCATGTCCGTGATCATATCCGGGACTCTGAACTACCTTTGATACATCAAAACACATAAACTCGTAATACCGATCGTCACCGAACTTTAAGCGTACGGACCCTACGGGTTCGAGAACTATGTAGACATGACAGAGACATGTCTCTAGCCAATAACCAATAGCGGAACCTGGATGCTCATATTGGCTCCCACATATTCTATAGAGATCTTTATCGATCAAACCGCATAACAACATACGTTGTTCCCTTTGTCATCGGTATGTTACTTGCCCGAGATTCCATCGTCGGTATCTCAATACCTAGTTCAATCTCATTACCAGCAAGTCTCTTTACTTGTTCTGTAATGCATATCCCCGTAACTAACTCATTAGTCACATTGCCTTCAAGGCTTATAGTGATGTGTATTACCGAGAGGGCCTAGAGATACCTCTACGACAATCGTAGTGACAAATCCTAATCTTGATCTATGGCAACTCAACAAACACCATCAGAGACACCTATAGAGCACCTTTATAGTCACTCAGTTACGTTGTGACGTTTGGTAGCACACAAAGTGTTCCTCCGATATTCGGGAGTTGCATAATCTCATAGTCATAGGAACATGTATAAGTCATGAAGAAAGCAATAGCAACATACTAAATGATCAAGTGCTAAGCTAACAGAATGGGTCAAGTCAATCACATCATTCTCTAATGATGTGATCTCGTTCATCAAATGACAACTCATGTCTATGGCTAGGAAACTTAACCATCTTTAATTAACGAGCTAGTCAAGTAGAGGCATACTAGTGACACTCTGTTTGTCTATGTATTCACACATGTACTAAGTTTCCGGTTAATACAATTCTAGCATGAATAATAAACATTTATCATGATATAAGGAAATATATAAATAACAACTTTATAATTGCCTCTAGGGAATATTTCCTTCAATAAGCCCCCGGGAGGATTGCTCTCCACTCGGAATGTTTTTAACTTAGGCGAGTACGGGGTCGCAGCTAAGCCTCCGAGTGGGAGGATTGCTCTCCACTCGTAATGTTTTTAACTTAGGCAATTATGGGGTCGCAGCTAAGCCCCCGAGTGGGAGGATTGCTCTCCACTCGGAATGTTTTTAACTTAGGCGAGTATGGGGTCGCAGCTAAGCCTCCGAGTGCGAGGATTTCTCTCCACTCGGAGTGTTTTTAACTTAGGCGATTAAGGGGTCGCAGCTAAGCCTCCGAGTGGGAGGATTGCTCTCCACTCAGAATGTTTTTAACATAGGCGATTATGGAGTCGTAGCTAAGCCCCCAAGTGGGAGGATTGCTCTCCACTCGGAATGTTTTTAACTTAGGCGATATGGGGTCGCAGCTAAGCCCGCGAGTGGGAGGATTGCTCTCCACTCGGAATGTCTTTAACTTAGGCAAGTACGGGGTCGCAGCTAACCTCCGAGTGGGAGGATTGCTCTCCACTTGGAATGTTTTTAACTTAGGCGATTACGGGGTCGCAGCTAAGCCCCCGAATGGGAGGATTGCTCTTCACTCGGAATGTTTTTAACTTAGGCAAGTACGGTGTCGCAGCTAAGCCTTCGAGTGGGAGGATTGCTCTCCACTCGGAATGTTTTTAACTTAGGCGAATCAGGTTCACGGCTAAGCCACCCACTGGGGGATTTGGACATAAATGATTATGGGGAATCAATCATTAAGATACTGTAAAAATCTTGTCTTTAGAAAGCAAACTAAAGAACTCTTATTACAACTCGTCGGGTCGAGTGATTCTAGGTATAGAAAGGACGAATCAGCTCTGCGGTCCATGCGCTTAGCTCATCCATGTTCTTGGCTACGTTGTAGATGTGGTATGCTCCATCGTGAAGCACCTTGGTGATAATGAAGGAACCTTCCCAGGGCGGAGCGAGCTTGCGAGGCCGTTTCTGATCCACTCGGAGCACAAGGTCTCCTTCCTGAAATGCTCGACCTCTGAAGTTGCGAGCATGGAATCGGTGCAGATCTTGCTGATAGATGGTCGACCGAATCAAAGCCATCTCGCGTTCTTCTTCCAGGAGATCAACTACATCTTTGCGTGCCTACTCCGCTTCAGCTTCCGAGAAGAGTTCCACTCGGGGGGCATTGTGCAGCAAGTCACTCGGAAGCACAACCTCAGCACCGTACACCAGGAAGAAAGGGGTTCGGTCAGTCGATCGGTTTGGCGTCGTTCTCAGCCCCATAGGACGGACGGTAATTCAGTCACCCAAGCTCCAGCAGCTAGCTCAAGGTCACGCACTAGTCGGGGTTTTAACCCTTGAAGGATCAAACCATTCACCCTTTCTCCTTGTCCATTCGACTGCGGTGTGCAACAGACACATAGTTGACCCGAGTGCCTTGGAACGCGCAGAACGCCTTGAACTCATCAGAATCAAAGTTGGAGCCGTTATCTGTGATAATGTTGTGAGGAACTCCATATCTGAATATCAACTCCTTGATGAAACTGGCGGTAGTGCCTGCACCAAGGTTTTTGATGGGCTTGGCTTCGATCCACTTGGTGAACTTGTCGGCTACTACGAGCAAATGGGTGAAACCACTTGTGCCGATCTTGAAGGGCCCAACCATATCCAATCCCCAGACTGCAAATGGACAGACGAGTGGAATGGTCATCAGGGCAGACGCAGGCTTGTGGGACATGTTGGAGTAGAACTGGCAACCTACGCACTTGTCAACTATATCTTTCGCCATCTAATTCGCTCGAGGTCAATAGAATCCTGCTCGGTATGCTTTGGCCATGATGGTCCGAGAGGACGCATGGTGACCACAGGTCCCCGAGTGGATACTGTTTAGGATCATTCGACCTTCTTCTGGGGTGATGCAGCGCTGAACCACTCCTATGACACTTTCTCTGAAAAGTTGTCCTTTTATTACTATGAAGGCTTTGGGTCGACAAACTATCTGGCAGGCTTCATCTTCATCCTCTGGGAGTTCCTTCCTGAGAATGTATGCGATGTACGGTGCTGTCCAGTCGGGTCTGATTGCCAAGACTTCCATGATCAAGTCGACCACGGCTAAAACCTCGATCTCAGTCGGGTCAGTTGAACTTATTGGTTTGCAGGGGCTCATCCTTGAAGGGATCTTCTTGCACTGGCAGGGTATGGAGATGCTCCAAGAACATGTTGCTGGGGATAGCCGAGTGCAACCTATCTTCGCCAGATCATCAGCAGCTTGATTCTTCATTCATGGTATGTGGTGGATCTCTAATCCCTCAAACTTCTTCTCTAGCTTTCTCACTGCATTGCAATAACCGGTCATTGAGGGACTCCTGACGTCCCATTCCTTCATTATTTGATTAACCACTAAGTCTGAGTCTTCATAGACCATCAAGCGTCGGACGCCAAGTGAAATGGCCATACGCAACCGATACAATAGTGCCTCATACTCAGCTTCATTGTTCGAAGAATCAAAGTGAATCTGGAGGACATAACTGAGCTCGTCTCCTTGTGGGGACACTAAGACCACTCCTGCAGCAGAGCCATTTAACATCTTGGATCCATCAAAGAACATGGTCCAATGTTCCGACTGAATTTGAGTCGGCTGCTGTTGTTCTGTCCACTCTGCGAGGAAATCTGCAATTGCTTGAGACTTGATGGCCTTCTTTGCCTCAAACTTGATATCTAAAGGAAGAAGTTCAATCGCCCACTTTGCTACTCGACCAGTTGCATCTCTGTTAAGCAGAATCTCTAACAATGGAGTGTCGCTGATGACTGAAACTGAGTGATCAGAGAAATAGTGTGCAACCTTCTTCATGGTCAAGTAAATCCCATAAACCAGCTTCTGATAGTGAGGGTATCTCTGCTTGGACGGGATTAAGACTTCAGAAATGTAATACACAGGACGTTGAACTTTGAAGGCCTTGCCTTCTTCTTCCCGCTCGACTCTGAGTATTGTTCTAACAACTTGTCACGTGGCTGTGATGTAAAGCAGTAAAGGCTCCTTGCTAACTGGAGCAGCAAGCACCGGCTAGGTGGAAAGCAGGGCTTTGAGCTCTTCAAACGCTGCTTCAGCTTCGTCATTCCACTCGAACTTGTCAGACTTCTTCAAGAGTCGGTAAAGAGGCAATGCCTTTTCATCGAGGCGTGAGATGAATCAACTCAACACAGCCAAACAATCAGTAAGCTTCTGAACATCATGCACTCGCACCGGGTGCTTCATTCGGAGGATTGTGCCAATTTTCTCTGGATTTGTGTCGATTCCTCGTTCAGAAACGAGAAACCGAGTAATTTTCCGCCAGGGACTCCGAATGTGCATTTTGATGGATTGAGCTTGATATCATACCTTCTTAGGTTGGCAAAGGTTTCAGCAAGGTCAGTCAGCAGGTCGGAACCTTTGCGTGACTTAACCACTATGTCTTCCATGTATGCTTCCACATTTTGACTGATCTGAGTGAGCAAGCACTTCTGAATCATGCGAATGAATGTGGCACCAGCATTCTTAAAGCCAAAGGGCATGGTAACATAACAAAAAGCCGAATTTATCTCATCGGGTCCAAACAGTCGGATCTGATGGTACCCGGAATAAGCATCCAGGAAGGACAGTCGCTCACACCCCGCAGTTGAGTCGACTATCTAGTCGATGCGGGGCAGAGGAAAATGATCTTTCGAGCAGGCCTAATTGATGTGCTTGAAGTCAATACACATTTATAGTGATTTATCTTTCTTGGAAACCATAACGACATTGGCGAGCCACTCGGAGTGGTATATCTCGCGGATGAACTCAGCGGCCAGAAGTCGAGCCACCTCCTCGCCAATTGCCTTTCTCTTCTCCGTTGAGGACCGGCGGAGATGCTCCTTAACGGGTTTTGCCTTTGGGTTAACTCGCAACCGGTGCTCAGCCAGTCCCTTGGGTACACCTGGCATGTCAGATGGCTTCCATGCAAAGATGTCCCAGTTCTCACGGAGGAACTGGATGAGTGCTTCTTCCTATTTGCTGTCGAGTGTAGTTGAGATATGGGTCGGAGCAGCATTGGGGTCGGTCGGGTGAATGTGGACTGGCTTGGTCTCGCCGTCCGACTGAAATGCGGACTCCAAGGCAAGCCTCTTGGCATGCAGCAAATCACTCAGATCTGCAGTTTTTTGGTACTCTTGAAACTCTACTGCTGCCATATGCTCATCTGCTATCTTTGCACCGTCCTGAAGACAGTCTTCTGCTCTCTGACAGTTACCTGAAACCGTTATCACGCCTCTGGGCCAGTCATCTTCATCTTGAGGTATACATAACACGGTAGAGCCATAAAGCTAGCATAGGCAGGTCTGCCCAGAATGGCATGATAGGCACTTTGGAAATCCACAACCTCAAACGTCAACTTTTCCTTGCGGAAATTCTTCCCATCGCCGAAAACCACGTCAAGAGTGATTTGGCCGAGTGAGTCGGCCTTCTTTCCTGGGATGACTCCATGGAATCGCATGTTGCTCTCGCTGAGTTTGGACATTGGAATGCCCATTCCTTTGAGGGCCTCAGCATACAGGATATTCAGACCACTGCCACCATCCATCAGAACCTTGGTCAGTCGGGTGCCTCCCACGACTGGGTCGACCACCAGCGCTTGCCGCCCAGGGGTAGCTACGCATGGAGGGTGGTCGGACTGGTCGAATGTAATGGGTTTTTTGACCACTTAAAATACTTTGGTGTTGCCGGAGCAACCATGTTCACCTCACTGTTAATGACCTTTAATCAACTTCTGCTCTCGAGATCAGCAAAAATCACCAAGGTGGCATTGACATTGGGGTAACCACCATCATCATCATCCTTATCTTCTTCTTCCTTATTGGACTCTTTGTCCTTTTCATTGGGTTTGCTTTCTCAGAAGCTCTGGATTAGGAGTCGACATTGTCGAGTTGTATGCTTGGGGAGAATCAGGTTCCCCTCTTCATCCTTCTTGGTGTGAATATGACACGGCAAGTCCATCACATCATTTCCTTCTTGGTGCTTCACTTTCTTAGGGATCCAAGGCCCTTTGGGCTTCCCTTTGAACTTTCCTTGATTCAACACTGCTGCCTCAGCCTTTTGCTTCTGCTTCCGACTGGAATTTCCTCCTCCGTTGTCCTGGGCGACTGTTTTTTGCTTACCACTATGGAGTCGGTTCTCCTCCTCGCCGTTAGCGTACTTGGTGGCAATCTCCATCATCCGAGTCAAGGACATATCTCCGGTCCGACCGAACTTCAGATTGAGCTCTCTGTAGCGAACACCTTCCTTAAAAGGCACATACTACTTGGTGATCTGACACATTCTCCACCATGTGGTGCAAAGTGATCCAACTATGGAAATAGTCTCTCAAGGCTTCATTTGGTTTCTGCACGCAATCCTGCAGCTCCGGTAGACCAGCAGGTCTCTTGCAGGTGCCCTCAAATGTTCTGCTAAACACTCGAGCCAACTCATCCCAACTCAAAATGCTCCCAGGGGCCAACTGATTCAGCCAGGCCCTAGCAGAACCTTCAAGCATCAGAGGGAGGTGCTTCATGGCCACCTCATCGTTGCTGCCACCAATGTGCACTACCACTTGGTAATCTTCAAGCCAAGTGTCGGGCTTTGATTCCCTTGTGAACTTGCTGACGCCAGTTGCTAATCTGAAGTTATGGGGGATCTCAGCGGCTCTGATGGCTCTTCCAAAACACTCTGGGCTGGAGACGTGGATCCTGCTTCCACTGGGCCTGTCTCTATCCAGCCCTTCTCTGTATGCTCTGTTCTCATCGACCAAACTTTGCACAAGGACTGACCTTGCATTGAAGCCGGGCTCTCTGGGTTGACTGGAACCCTGCGGTCATTTCCATATAGATGCCCATCATCATACCGCCAGGGCGCGTATGACCCGTCCCTCAGAAGGGGCGAAGGCACTCGATGGTAGTTGTCGCGGGCGTACTCACGGTCATATTCTCCATGAGCTATTCCCAGGTGCCGATCTTGGTGGTGATCACGATCTCCTCGCCGCAAAGGTGACCTAGGAATGTGTGCTGACTAAACGGTGTCTGCCCTCACTGATCGACTGTGAATTATATTCCGTGACTGGGACACGGCGGAGTTCTGGTCTCCTGCTACTCAGAGCAGTGCTCTGATCTGTTCCAAGCCCCTTCCAGCCTCTGAACGAGATGGCTGAATGGTCTCTGCGATACGTGCAGCAGCTGCTAAATTCTGAATCGGTGTGCGGAATACCTGAGTTTGCGGTGGAAACAATTACCGTGAACGCCGACAAGACCCGGGGATCAGTCGAAGGGCACGCTCGTCGAGAGAATGTTGGAGATTCTCCAAATGAGTGCACTTAGCCAGCGTGGCCAAGCGCACTGCCTCCAAGGCCCGAGCCTCAGCGGTTTCCCCTATGATGGCGGTCTGGAGAGCCTCCACGTTTGCGGTGGTGCAGCTCCCCCTCTGTTGCGAGCTGAGAGGTTGGGGCTGATACTCATCATGGCCGAATGATGGGCCATCGCCGTCACCATCGCCGCCGCTGCGACGAAAACTAGGTGGGCCGCGATGGGAGTCGACCATGAGGACTTCTGTCGTGGGGTCATGATAACCCACAAGTATAGGGGATCCCAAGAGTTTTCGAGGGTAGAGTATTCAACCCAAATTTATTGATTCGACACAAGGGGAGCCAAAGAATATTCTCAAGTATTAGCAGTTGAGTTGTCAATTCAACCACACCTCGATGACTCAGTATCTGCAGCAAAGTATTTAGTAGCAAAGTAGTATGGAAGTAACGGTAACAGTAGAAAAAGTAACAGTAGCAGTTTTGTAGTAATTGTAACAGTGGCAATGGTAAAGTAACTAAGCAAAGATCAATATGTGAAAAGATCGTAGGCATTGGATAAGTGATGGATAATTATGTCGGATGCGATTCCTCATGTAATAGTTATAACATAGGGTGACACGGAACTAGCTCCAGTTCATCAATGTAATGTAGGCATGTATTCCGAATATAGTCATACGTGCTTATGGAAAAGAACTTGCATGACATCTTTTGTCCTACCCTCCCATGGCAGAGGGGTCCTATTGGAAACTAAGGGATATTAAGACCTCCTTTTAATAGAGTACCGGACCAAAGCATTAACAGTTAGTTAATACATGAACTCCTCAAACTACGGGCATCACCGGCAAGTATCCCGATTATTGTCACTTCCGGGTTAACGGATCATAACACATAATATGTGACTATAGACTTGCAAGATAGGATCAATAACTCACATATATTCATGAAAACATAATAGGTTCAGATCTGAAATCATGGCACTCGGGCCCTAGTGACAAGCATTAAGCATAGCAAAGTCATAGCAACATCAATCTCAAAACATAGTGGATACTAGGGATCAAACCCTAACAAAACTAACTTAATTACATGGTAAATCTCATCCAACCCATCACCGTCCAGCAAGCTTATGATGGAATTACTCACGCACGGCGGTGAGCATCATGAAATTGGTGATGGAGGATGGTTGATGATGACGACAGCGACGGATTCCCCTCTCTGGAGCCCCGAACGGACTCCAGATCAGCCCTCCCGAGAGAGTTTAGGGCTTGGCGGCGGCTCCGTATCGTAAAACACGATAAATCCTTCTCTCTTATTTTTTTCTCCCCGAACGTGAATATATGGAGTTGTCGTTGAGGTCGGTGGAGCTTCAGGGGGCCCACGAGGCAGGGGGCGCGCCCTAGGTGGGGCGCCCCTACCCTCATGGACAGAGTGTGCGCCCCCTGACATTGATTCTTTCGCCAATATTTTTTATTAAATCCAAAAGTTGCTCCGTGGATTTTCAGGTCATTCCGAGAACTTTTATTTCTGCACAAAAATAACACCATGGCAGTTCTGCTGAAAACAGCGTCAGACCGGGTTAGTTCCATTCAAATCATGCAAGTTAGAGTCCAAAACAAGGGCAAAAGTGTTTGGAAAAGTAGATACGATGGAGACGTACCAACTCCCCCAAGCTTAAACCTTTGCTTGTCCTCAAGCTCAAGCAATTCAGTTGATAAACTGAAAGTGATAAAGAAAAACTTTTACAAACTCTGTTTTCTCTTGTTGTTGCAAATATGTAAAGCCAGCATTCAAGTTTTCAGCAAAGATTATGAACTAACCATATTCACAATAACACTTAGGTCTCATGTTTACTCATATCAATGGCATAATCAAGTAGCGAGCAATAATAATAAAACTCGGATGACAACACTTTCTCAAAACAATCATAATATGATATAACAAGATGGTATCTCGCTAGCCCTTTCTGAGACCGCAGAACATAAATGCAGAGCACCTTTAAAGATCAAGTACTGACTAAACATTGTAATTCATGGTAAAAGAGATCCAGTCATAGTCATACCCAATATAAATTAATAGTAATGTATGCAAACGACAACGGTGCTCTCCAGCGGGTGCTTTTTAATAAGAGGGTGATTACTCAACATAAAAGTAAATAGATAGGCCATTCGCAGAGGGAAGCAGAGATTTGTAGAGGTGCCAGAGCTCGATTTTGAAACAGAGATAAATAATATTTTTGGTGGCATACTTTCGTTGTCAACATAACAACTGAGAGATCTTGATATCTTCCATGCTACACACATTATAGGCGGTTCCCAAACAGAATGGTAAAGTTTATACTCCCCCACCACCAACAATCATCAATCCATGGCTTGCCCGAAACAACGGGTGCCTCCAACTAACAACAATCCTGGGGGAGTTTTGTTTGCAATTATTTTGATTTGATTTGAGCATGGGACTGGGCATCCCGGTGACCATCCATTTTCTCATGAATGAGGAGCGGAGTCCACTCCTCTTGAGAATAACCCGCCTAGCATGGAAGATACAGACAGCCCTAGTTGATACATGAGTTGTTCGAGCATACAAAACAGAATTTCATTTGAAGGTTTGGAGTTTGGCACATACAAATTTACTTGGAACGGCAGGTAGATACCGCATATAGGAAGGTATGGTGGACTCATATGGAATAACTTTGGGGTTTATGGAGTTTGGATGCACAAGCAGTATTCCGGCTTAGTGCAAGTGAAGGCTAGAAAGAGACTAGGAAGCGACCAACTAGAGAGCGACAACAGTCATGAACATGCATTAAAATTAATCAACACCGAGTGCAAGCATGAGTAGGATATAATCCACCATGAACATAAATATCGTGAAGGCTATATTGATTTTGTTTCAACTACATGTGTAAACATGTGCCAAGTCAAGTCACTCGAATCATTCAAAGGAGGATACCACCCTATCATACCACATCACAACCATTTTAATAGCATGTTGGCACGCAAGGTAAACCATTATAAGCTCCTAGCTAATTAAGCATGGCATAAGCAACTATAATCTCTAATTGTCATTGCAAACATGTTTATTTATAATAGGCTGAATCAGGAACGATCAACTAATCATATTTACAAAAACAAGATAGGTCGAGTTCGTACCAGCTTCTCTCATCTCAATCATTTAATCATATATCGTCATTATTGCCTTTCACTTGCATGACCGAACGGTGTGGATAATAATAATAATAGTGCACGTGCATTGGACTAAGCTGGAATCTGCAAGCATTCAATTCAAAGGAGAGGACAAGGTAATATGGGCTCTTGGTTAAATCAACAATAATGCATATTAGAGCCACTCAACATTTTCATCATGGTCTTCTCCTCTCGACCCCCAAAGAAAAGAAAAGAAATAAAACTATTTACACGGGAAAACTCCCAACAAGCAAAAGAAGAACGAGAAATCTTTTGGGGTTTTCTTTTAATTACTACTACAAGCATGGAAAGTAAACTAACTACTTCTTTTGGTTTTCTTAAGGTTATTCAAACACACAAGAGGAAAGCAAGAGAAGGAAATAAACTAGCATGGATAGTACAATGAAAAAGTATGAGCACCGACAACTAAGATGGCTGTGTGAACATGAATGTAATGTCGGTGAGAAATACGTACTCCCCCAAGCTTAGGCTTTTGGCCGAAGTTGGTCTATGACCATGGATTAGAGCTACTCTCTCCGGTGTACTGAGGAGTGTTATCTGAGTACCACTGGCTGGCAATCTCCTCCAGATCCCATTGATAAAAGGACTGTCGATAAGGGTCAAGTGGTGGTTCCGGCTCAGGCTCTAGAGCTGATGTCTGGCCCCGGTACGTGTAAACGGCCTCCGGCAAGACGAGAAACGTGCCTGAAGATAAGTCAAACAAAGAGGGTGCAGGCAAGATAATAGTCTCACTATGAGTTTTATGAAATCTCAAATTATACTTAAGCATCTTCTCATCATTTTTAACAATAAACTCATGCGCTACCATACTCTTATAATGTAGAAAAGTAGGGGGCAACAACTTTTCCTATTTCTCATAATGCCTAATAGGTATCCTGAAGTGTTTAGCAAGGCGTGAAGCATAGATACCTCCAAAGATGGGGCCCTTTGTATGGTTTAGACTTAATCGTTTAGCAACAATAGCGCTTAAACTAACAATCTTATCACGAAATAAAGCATGGCACAAAATAACAATATCAGGAACACTAAGGTTTCCACAGTTCCTGTGGCCAATTAAGCATCTACTAGCAAATATTGCAAAGTAACATAGAACAGGAAAGTGTATGCTAGTAATTCTTGCATCGAAAACCTTCCTCGTTTCCCCTACGCTAATCATATCAATAAATCCATCCACATCTCTACAATGTGGTTCCTCTATGCTGCCCCCGAAGGGTATCTTGCAAACCGCACAAAATTCACATAGTGACATCTCCCTAACCTCATCATATAAATGAAACTCCATTGAAGGTGGTGATTTCTTAGCATGGAAGTAAAAGATTTGCACGAAAGTATTAGTGAGTAAGAGATACTATTCGAGCTGGTTGTGGAGGAAGTCGGTGAGGCCCGCATTATCAGCCAGAGAATAAAAATCATCATGAATCCCAGCTGCTCTCAAGAACTCATTACAAGGCCATTCACACGGCCGAACTTCCATGGTGCGAGGGAGATTATACTTGGGATTTTTATTCTCCTTACTTTGTTTATCCTTCGACCTTTGGCTAGAAGAGCCCCTCAAAAATCTCTTCATCATTTTCTGAAAATTTCTGAAATTTTTAGTAACTCAAAATAAAAGTAAACCAAATTCAATAAAATTGATAGCAACTACTCCCACAAGTGCCTAGAGACTATATCATGCATTAGAACTGCTTGGGGCCATATAAATTTGACATGCAAGCTCAAGAACAGGGTCACCTAGGCAGCAAAATTTGCAATGAATAAAGCAACAGAACAAAAACTAATTGGACCATTGGAGGAGTCACATACCAAAGAACAATCCCCCAAAGCAGTTTTGTGAATGGAGCTTTGAGCAAGGAGATCAAAAATGGCGGCAAGATGAGCTAGAACTCGTGCTTGAGCTGGTTGGAGATTTTTTTGGGAGGAAGAAGAAGAGTATGGGTGCAGGAATAAGTGGAGGGGGGCCACCAGGGGCCCACGAGGCAGGGGCGCGTCCCAGGGGCCCACGAGGCAGGGGGCGCGCCCTGGACCCTCGTGGTCAGGTGCTTGCTCCCCCTGTTGTATTCTCAGTGCCAGATATTCTCAAATATTCCAGAAACAATCATATTTAATTTTCAGGGCATTTGGAGAACTTTTATTTTCGGGGTATTTTTTATTGCATGGATAATTCAGAAAACAGACAGAAAATACTAGTTTTACTTTATTTAATCTAAATAACAGAAAGTAAAAGGAGGGTACAGAGAGTTGTACCTTCTAACTTCATCCATCTCATGCTCATCAAAAGGGATCCACTAACAAGGTTGATCAAGTCTTGTTAACAAACTCATTCCGAATCGCATGAAACCGGAGAAATTTCGAAATGACACTAGGTTACCTCAACGGGGATATGTACATCCCCAATAATAAGACTATCATATTTCTTCTTGACAGTAGGAAGAGGAAATTCAAAACCTCCAATAAAAATCGATGGAATTTTTCCAATAGAATTGATGCTGTGGACTTGAGGTCGTTTCCTCGCAAAGTGTACCATATGCTCATTACCATTAACATGAAAAGTGGCATTGCCTTTGTTGCAATCAATAACAGACCCTGCAGTATTAAAAAAGGTTCTACCAAGGACAATCGACATACTATCGTCCTCGGGAATATCAAGAATGACAAAGTCCGTTAAGATAGTAACATTTGCAACCACAACAGGCACATCCTCACAAATACCGACAGGTATAGCGGTTAATTTATCGGTCATAAGAAAGATATTTTAGTAGGTGTCAACTTATTCAATTCAAGTGTACAATATAAAGAGAGAGGCATAACACGAACACCGGCTCCAAGATCACATAAGGCAGTTTTAACATAGTTTCTTTTAATGGAGCATGGTATAGTTGGTACTCCGAGATCTCCAAGTTTCTTAGGTATTCCAGCCTTAAAAGTATAATTAGCAAGCATGGTGGAAATTTCAGCTTCCGGTATATTTCTTTTATTTGTAATAATATCTTTCATGTACTTAGCATAAGGATTCACTTTAAGCATATCAGTCAAACGCATACGCAAAAAGATAGGTCTAATTATTTCAGCAAAGCGCTCAAAATCCTCATCATCCTTTTTCTTAGATGGTTTAGGAGGAAAAGGCTTGGGTTTCTGAACCCATGGTTCTCTTTCTTTACCGTGCTTCCTAGCAATGAAGTCTCTTTTATCATAAGGTTGATTCTTTGATTGTGGGTTATCAAGAGCAATAGCAGGTTCAACCTCTACATCATGGTTATTGCTAGGTTGAGCATCAGCATGAACATTATTATTAATATTATCACTAGGTTCATGTTCATCACCAGATTGTGTCTCAGCATCAGAAATAGAAATATCATTGGGATTCTCAGGTGTGTCAACAATAGGTTCACTAGAAGCATGCAAAGTCCTATCATTTTTATTCTTCCCTTTAGAAATACTAGGTGCATCTACATTATTTCTCTAAGAATCTTGCTCAATTCTCTTAGGGTGGCCCTCAGGATACAAAGGTTCCTGAGTCATTTTACCCATTCTAGTTGCTACTCTAACAGCAAAGTCATGTTTATTATTATTTAATTCATTGAGCAAAATCATTCTGAGCCTTAAGCACTTGTTCTACTTGAGTGGTAACCATAGAAGCATGTTTACTAATGAGTTTAAGTTCACCTTTAACTCTAGACATATAATCACTCAAGTGTCCAATCATATAAGCATTACTTTTCAATTGTCTACCAACATAAGCATTGAAATTTTCTTGTTTAGCCATAAAGTCATCAAACTCATCCAAGCATTGGCTAGCAAACTTAGTAGACGGGATTTCAACTTTATCATATCTATAGAGAGAATTTACCTTTACTACCTGTGTCGGGTTATCAAGACCATGTATTTCTTCAATGGGTGGTATATTAAGGCCATGTATTTCTTCAACAGGAGGTAAATTCTTAACATCTTCAGCTTTAATACCTTTTCTTTCATAGATTTCTTTGCCTCTTGCATATCTTCAGGACTGAGAAATAGAACACCTCTTTTCTTCGGAGTTGGCTTAGGTGTTGGTTCAGGAAGTGTCCAATTGTTTTCATTAGTCAACATATTATTCAATAGCAATTCAGCTTGATCAACAGTTCTTTCCCTGAAAACACAACCAGCACAACTATCCAGGTGGTCTCTGGAAGCATCGGTTAGTCCATTATAAAAGATATCAAGTATTTCATTTTTCTTAAGAGGATGATCAGGCAAAGCATTAAGTAATCGGAGAAGCCTCCCCCAAGCTTGTGGGAGACTCTCTTCTTCAATTTGCACAAAATTATATATTTCCCTTAAAGCAGCTTGTTTCTTATGAGCGGGGAAATATTTAGCAGAGAAGTAATAAATCATATCCTGGGGACTACGCACACAACCAGGATCAAGAGAATTAAACCAAGTTTTAGCATCACCCTTTAATGAGAACGGAAATATCTTAAGGATATAGTAGTAGCGAGTTTTCTCATCATTAGTGAACAGGGTGGCTATATCATTCAATTTAGTAAGATGTGCCACAACAGTTTCAGATTCATAGCCATAAAAAGGATCAGATTCAACCAAAGTAATTATCTCAGGATCGACAGAGAAATCATAATCCTTATCAGTAACACAGATAGGTGAAGTAGCAAAAGCAGGGTCATATTTCATTCTAGCATTCAGAGACTTTTGTTTCAGCTTAGCTAATAATTTCTTAAGATCAGATCTATCATTGCAAGCAAGAAAATCTCTAGCAGTTTCTTCATCCATAACATAACCCTCAGGCACAACAGGCAATTCATATTTAGGGGGAGAATCTTCATCATCACTTTCATCAATATTATCAGTTTCAATAATTTCATTCTCTCTAGCCCTAGCAAGTTGTTCATCAAGAAATTCACCTAATGGCACAGTAGTATCAAGCATAGAAGTAGTTTCATCATAAGTATCATGCATAGCAGAAGTGGCATCATCAATAACATGCGACATATCAGAATTAATAGCAGAAGCAGGTTTAGGTGTCGCAAGTTTACTCATAACAGAAGGAGAATCAAGTGCAGAGCTAGATGGCAGTTCCTTACCTCCCCTCGTAGTTGAGGGATAAATCTTAGTTCTTTCGTCTTTCAAGTTCCTCATAGTGATCAGCAGATATAAATCCCAAGTGACTCAAAGAATAGAGCTATGCTCCCCGGCAACGGTGCCGGAAAATAGTCTTGATAACCCACAAGTATAGGGGATCGCAACAGTTTTCGAGGGTAGAGTATTCAACCCAAATTTATTGATTCGACACAAGGGGAGCCAAAGAATATTCTCAAGTATTAGCAGTTGAGTTGTCAATTCAACCACACCTGGATAACTTAGTATCTGCAGCAAAGTATTTAGTAGCAAAGTAGTATGGAAGTAACGGTAACAGTAGCAAAAGTAACAGTAGCAGTTTTGTAGTAATTGTAACAGTGGCAACGGTAAAGTAACTAAGCAAAGATCAATATGTGAAAAGCTCGTAGGCATTGGATCAGTGATGGATAATTATGTCGGATGTGATTCCTCATGTAATAGTTATAACATAGGGTGACACAGAACTAGCTCCAGTTCATCAATGTAATGTAGGCATGTATTCCGAATATAGTCATACGTGCTTATGGAAAAGAACTTGCATGACATCTTTTGTCCTACCCTCCCGTGGCAGCGGGGTCCTATTGGAAACTAAGGGATATTAAGGCCTCCTTTTAATAGAGTACCGGACCAAAGCATTAACACTTAGTGAATACATGAACTCCTCAAACTACGGTCATCACCGGTAAGTATCCCGATTATTGTCACTTCGGGGTTAACGGATCATAACACATAATAGGTGACTATAGACTTGCAAGATAGGATCAAGAACTCACATATATTCATGAAAACATAATAGGTTCAGATCTGAAATCATGGCACTCGGGCCCTAGTGACAAGCATTAAGCATAGCAAAGTCATAGCAACATCAATCTCAGAACATAGTGGATACTAGGGATCAAACCCTAACAAAACTAACTTAATTACATGGTAAATCTTATCCAACCCATCACCGTCCAGCAAGCCTACGATGGAATTACTCACGCACGGCGGTGAGCATCATGAAATTGGTGATGGAGGATGGTTGATGATGATGACGGCGACGGATTCCCCTCTCCGGAGCCCCGAATGGACTCCAGATCAGCCCTCCCAAGAGAGTTTAGGGCTTGGCGGCGGCTCTGTATCATAATACGCGATGAATCCTTCTCTCTTATTTTTTTCTCTCCGAACGTGAATATATGGAGTTGAGGTCGGTGGAGCTTCAGGGGGCCCATGAGGCAGGGGGGCGTCCCCACCCTCGTGGACAGGGTGTGGGCCCCCTGACGTTGATTCTTTCGCCAATATTTTTTATTAAATCCAAAAATTTGCTATGTGGATTTTCAGGTCATTCCGAGAACTTTTATTTCTGCACAAAAATAACACCATGGCAGTTCTGCTGAAAACAGCGTCAGTCCGGGTTAGTTCCATTCAAATCATGCAAGTTAGAGTCCAAAACAAGGGCAGAAGTGTTTGGAAAAGTAGATACGATGGAGACGTATCAGGTCACAACTCCCGCTCTTGGAAAAGGTGTCTGCGAAATCAGTCGACTGAACCATAGCGAAATACGTCGGGCTCGATCGGCACGACTTGGGGGGTGAACGCTTGACGGGCCACCGCGTGCTTCACCCACCGCTGGAGCCGCGATTGACCAGATCGCTTGCGGCGGCGTCCAGCAGAGTGAGACGACGACGCGAGGACCGATTGATACGGAGTCGACGGCTGCCAAAGGAGGACTCTGCAGACACTCGCGTGAAAGTGTGACGAACCACGGATCGGGAGGGCATCGGCGTCAAGGGGGGCTTCCTGGAGCCAGGCGGAGTCGTCGGCGACGAAAGTGAGCGTGCTGAGTCGGAACTCGCGGCCCATGATCAAACCGCCGCCGGAAACCATGTTGATGAAGATTGAAGAAAATGCAACCTCGCCGGAAGTCGCTAAGACGCTTTGCCCCAAGGTGGGCACCAACTGTCATGGTACAAAGTCTGACAGTAAGTATATGGGATAGGTATGAGGAGGCAAGGTCCTAGCTATGGTGAGATTGTACGCAAGTGTTTACAAGTTCAGGCCCCTCTCGAAGGAGGTAAAAGCCCTATGTCTCGGTGCCCTGAGGCGGTCGACTGGAATATGGGAATATATGTTACAGGGGGTGTGAACCCTTGTCCCAGAGGAGGGGGTGGCTTATATAGAGTGCTCTAGGACCCAGCCCACCTCCGTTACAGGGGTTCAATGTACATAAAGATAGGGCGTTACTGATAACGCCAGCTATAAAGTGTTATTAATGCTCTTAAAGACTACGGAGTGAACGCCTGACCGTTGCTGTCCTGAGTGACTCATGGTCTTCAATAGGTCGAGTGGTTTCTTGTATGGTCGAGTGATATCAGGAGGGAGGGGTACCCGAATGATATGACTGGTCGAGTGGATTGCACTCGACGCCTTCAATTGGTACTCCATGTTGTCTCTTGGGTGCCTTTGCTTCTAGGGTAGTGACCTTGGGTAGGGCGTATAGGTCAGGCCTATGACCCTACCCTAGGTCTATATCATCTTCAGTGGGTAAATATCTGCTACCTCCGGTGACAGGGCCATGTCTCTATGCACACACATCTCAGCCGTTGGTTCCAGGTAGATCGAACGGCTCACGTTGTTCAGAGGCAGACACATCATCATCACCAACTGAGATTTTTATAGGAATAGATAGATTTCCTGCGCACAACGACGAGCTTCGTGAACTTCCCTGCACAATCTGTCTCCAAAAGGAACACATCGATAAATGGCTCAAGATCAGTGCACTCTGCCCTCTCCGCAAAGCCGAGATAGGGATCTCATCTGGCACATCTAATAGTCGCCACTCCGACCATGCAGCTACACCAGTGCAGGAGATCAAAATGCATTAGGTTGGTCTGAGTTCCGAGGTGATAATACAGAAGCATAAAGCTGATGCTTTCGATATATACTCCCTCCGTTCCCAAATATAAGTCTTTTAGAGATTTCAAATGGACTACCACATACGGTACGGATGCATATAGACATATTTTAGAGTGTAGATTCACTCATTTTGCTCTGTATGTAGTCACTTGTTGAAATCTCTACAAAGACCTATATTTAGAAACGGAGGGAGTATATTGTAGCGATGATCTCCCAAGATTTTTTTGTCCCTTTTTTTTATCTTCGAGAAGTTACGGCTAGCTCTTCTCGCTGTCAACACTCAATAATGCAAATGCAATACTGTTTCTATTTGGCGTTCCACTGAACTTGGAGAAGTGCTGGCCCAGGCCCAGGTGTGTGTGTGTGTGTTACCTTTTCACCGTTGTACGGCCTATGGCTAGCATTGATATATTTCCGTGCTTGCAGAAATGGAGATCATTGTACTGGGAGGGTAATGACATCAAGGCACATGTTTTTAATGTGTGATTAGTGTTCGTGTGACACATTTGACAAAATTTCATGAGTATAACACCGGATCTCAACTAACTAAAACTTGGGCTTTTGCAGAGTTGCAGCAGTATGCAAAGCACTGGTTGCAGCAAATTTTATAACAACATTCAGTATTGAGACCTGCTGTGGGCACCTCGACTCTGTGTGCCACGACGAACAGGGACGGAGCTGCCTTGTAAGGAATGGGGCTTCATTAATTTAGTACTAATCATCACTCATTTATACAGGATGACCCCACTGTCATAGACATGACCCTATTAAAACTTTTTTTTCTAGCTTTGTCCCTGATGACGAACAAGGCCGGATCGCAGGTAGACAATTACTCCCTCCGTTCCATTTTACTTGTCGCTGATTTAATACAAACGGAGGGGGTAACATCTTTGCATACTGCGTCGGTGTCTCACGTGCTCTGTGGTCACTTGTCACCGGCCATGGCATTCCAACATACGTGGCTTCCGATCCAGATTCCAAATATGTTGCCGGTGAGAGGTGGAGACCCGTGGGATGGTCTATCATCTTCCGCCGACATTTCTCCCCGAACGAACACAGGACACTGCACATCTGTTCTGCTGTGCAAAGCAGTGGCCCGTGTGCAGCTGGCTAGGGGACTCCCAGAAGCAAGGAACATGTTCCGGACCATGCATGGTCGATGTGGTAATCATGCACGCACGTGAAAGATCTAACGGCAAATCATTCGATTAAAGACAAGATGCATGGTGCTTTGTGACAAAGGAAGGAGAAAGTAACATATTATAGTAACAAAAGGAAGGAAAAGATGAAAACGAAAGCAACATATTCCAAAGAAAGAAAGGAAAAGGGAAAAAGAAAAGATAAACATCTCTTATTGCATAGTAAGGCTGGCCGTGTGGGGCCATCACAAATGTGATTGTGAACTTTGTAGTTTCTACTCCTATATACACTGGTACTGGTTCCATGCATGTCCTCCGATCCATGGCTTGCAGATACTGACGAAGAATAATCAAACAAGACCAGGCGGCCTGTATTGACATCTTCGTGTGATCGCCCCTACGAAAACAAGGTACAGTCCTCGACTGACTTATAGTATTAATCAACCAGTAGAAAGCCGCACACCGTTTTGATTCCAGTTTTGATGGTTTTCTTATTCATTTCCAACTTAATTGCGCATCTGTCTCCGCCGTTAGAGTGTCATTTTTAATAGCATTTGTGACAGTAGTTGCTTTCAAGATCAGATTTTTTTATCGTGCTAATAATTTATACTGATGTTTACTCGCAAAAAAAATTATAACTTATGTTTAAATTTGGTCATCAGCTCATGGCGGATAATTCTACCAGCTGGTCCAATGTACAAACAGTGTGCTGCAAGGATACTTCAGTATTGAAGCAATGTACGTTCGATTACTGCCCCGAAGGAATAGATGATGAGTTATTCGAGTATGTTACAGGACAGCTCTGGCGAGTGGGGGCAATGATGCTCGTCAACGCCATCCTTGCAGGACTCATAGTCGGAATAGGCGCCTATGGCCACCGTTATCGTCACTATGGATTCACCCGCTATCTCTTGCTGGGGGCAACCACCTTATTTCTACCCATCATATCTTATGTGCTCTCCGCCACTGGATCAACCGGCGGTCTTTTTAGAGTCCCTCTCAGTCCAATTGTTGGCAGCTGCCTCGCAAACTTCTTTCACACATACATGGTCATAGTATCCACCTGCCTTGTTTTGATTTCTGCTATCAATACAAGCCCTATAGTTGCTACTGATGATAGAGAGGATCGAAGCATACGTCCCCCTTTCGAACTTCTCATTCAAGGAATTTGGATTGTTTACCTAGTTGTCAATACCCATGTTATTCCCGTGGGAGAGACCACACCTCTTAATTATCTCAGAATATCCACACCTTTTGCTCTTATTCATGCCAAAATGGCATTAAAATGTTATGCATTCGTAAAGGCCCGGAAATCCTTTGCACTGGGGCGCAATCCTCGTCTTGTTATTGGATATATGCAGCAACTGCGAGAAGGAAGTGGTCAAAATGGCGAGCCAATGCCGACAAATGAGGAGGTTGTAAATGTGCCTCCTCCACTCATAGTTATGGGTGAGGACGAACAACAAGTAGAGAAGCAACCTCATGGTTACATGTTCAGAAACAACTTGGAGGGAATTCACGGAGGCAGCTTGGTGACCATTGACAGAGTTTGGAAATTAGACAACATGCTTCTGGTGCCAATACCGCAACTGAAAGATACATGTCTGTCATTTGCATTGTTTAAGTTGCTAAGGTGTCGATTTGCAAGGTACAAACTCACTGGTGTGATCTCTATCGAGACCCTCAAATTTTGCAGAAGTGTGTTGCTAAAGGATGGTGGACATGAAAGGTCGTTTAGGATGGTTGCAAATGAGCTTTCTTTTCTTCATGATTATTACGATTCACCACTCCCAGTCTCATACTCGGGTAGCCGGCTGACTATATTTAGCATGGTTATCTCACTCTTGACCATCAGTTACTGCTTATTTTCTGGGATGGATGTCATCCCTGTGATGTACAACAATGCTGCTCCTACTCGGAAACCTTTAGTGGTGAAGCCTGAGGTCCTACCTCATGGGAGTGCTTTTTGGAGTCGTTACCGGATGCACACAGTTTGGTGCGTTTACGCTTGTCGTCATGGAACGTTGAATAGCCCCAATAGAAGCCAATATTTTGGCAGTTTGTATTTTGATCTAGTACCACTACTGTTACTCCTTGTGTTTGTGGTGGTTGCTGAGGCGAGGGATATTGCTTCCCACATGTGCTCTAGCTGGACCAAAGTAATCCTCACCTGTCGATGTGTGCACCGTGTCTCCTTGAAGCTCTCTCCTATCGTCCCGAAATGGGTTGGCTTTTTGTTGCGATGCAGATGCAACATGTTGCAAAGGCATTGGAACGACAATATGAGACAAACCTCGTTGTTGGTGCTTCACCGAAGGCAACTTCACCAACTTCTCTTACCTGGCTGCCTTCTTCACTTGCTGGGCCGAAAGAGGAGGAATAATGGCATGGTACCATCAGAAGTGAAGGCTTGCATCATCAACGCCCTAAGAAATGGAGCTAGCCTAAGCAAAGGCACAACGTCCCTGCGCCAGAGCCAAGTTGGCAGAAACTTACTCTGGGCCTGCAACAACAACGAAGGTACATCTGACA
This sequence comes from Triticum aestivum, assembly GCF_018294505.1. Lineage (NCBI taxonomy): Eukaryota > Viridiplantae > Streptophyta > Magnoliopsida > Poales > Poaceae > Triticum > Triticum aestivum. Next base: position 661,396,743 of record NC_057810.1, on the reverse strand, counting down.
CCATACTTGTGTGGCACATCGCCACCACCATCCTTGAGGTGAGGCACCCACACCACCAACAAGATGGTCGGCCTTCTTCTGTTGTCTATGAGAAGAAGATCGCCGCCACTCACCTGTCGTGCTATTGCGCGTATCTAGTGGCATTCTGCCCCGAGCTACTTCCTAATGATAATACATGGAGCAAGCACCTCTACAAGAAAGTTAAGAAAGACGCCGAGCGAGCCCTCACCGGTTGCGGCGGCGGCGGCATTGAGGTGTCATCCTTGACGCCGGAAGCGGGGTACCGTCAATTGATCGAGTTGTTGGGTGCTACACAGAATCGTGAGGTGCTCAAGGATGCCGCGAAGCTAGCAAGGCAACTTGGGGGCCTGACCGGAGGCGAGGAGATGTTGTGGGAGTTGCTGGCTGGGTTTTGGTCGGAGATGATCCTTTACCTGGCTCCGTCGGACAACCTCAAAGGGCACCTGCGGGCCATCGACCGGGGCGGCGAGCTGATCACGCTTCTCTGGGCCTTGCTCACCCACATCGGGATCATCGACAGGCCCGACGATGCTGCTGCAAGTGCTCCAGCCACTGGTGTTTAAGTTTGCTCTGCCTATTCATGCACACACTGATATGCATGCTTAGCTGTGGATTTCAGTTCCTTTCGTTTTTCTCTTGGTTGTGAGTGTGTTTAAGGTCTTGCTGTTGGTTGTGAGTGTGTTTAAGGCCTTGTTGGCCCTTTTCTTTTTTCTCATTTCTGTTAGGCAAGAAGAGACGTGAAGAGAGCGAGAGAGATGAGACTTGGAATGATAGTATCGTTGTTTTACCGGTTCTGGATTGTGGCTTTTGGAGTGCCAGAGATATGAGAAGTTTGTGGTGTTATTTTACTGCTTATGGGTTGTGAATTTTGAAGCCTTGATTGTTCTAAACTGTTCCGTAGCTACTGGCCTGGCTTGTTAGCCCGTGCACAAGGCCGGAGGCAGACGGCTCACTGATCGCCGTCCATGTCTTCGAGGGGCGCAACGCGTTCCACCGCGCTGCCCATGCAGTCCACGGGCACGCAAGCCATGACGAGACCAAATTGAATGGCACACTCAAAGGTGACAAATTGTCAACAGATTCAGTACCTGATGGTCCAGGCTGCAACCACCATGTATACAGTCATACACATCTTCTGTCACCAACAAGACCTCATCCAACAGCCAACTCATGCACTTCAGGAAATCTAACAACCACACTTTCGGAGCACCGCAATGCAGATGGAACGGAACGACCTGACGCGCCATCGTCAATCCTCACAGCCACACTGATACGACGACGCAGATCCTACAAGAAAAGGCAATTGCGATCGCACACCGAGATTCAGTGCCCCTAACAATTGGGTTCTGCCTACTACTAGTGGTACTATGAAAGATAAGACCAATCAAACCTACTGTGTTCCTCAGCAACTTGGTTCAGAAAATAAGGGAGCATACACGGGGGGAGAGAAAAAAACAAAAATAATGATGTCTACTCTACGGGTGTGACACCCTATTCACATTATCCCTAGGAGCATTATTACAGCATTTACCATGTCATTAGCCTGGCTATTGGCTGGCCGGCAGATTCCCCTTGCTAGCCCCATTCACCGCTGGGTTATGTTGGCGAATGGCTGGTGGTGTTCCGGTGACGGTAAGCAAGTTCCTGGCTGGTGGTGCTCCGGTGACAGGAGCCGCATTCCTGGCTGGTGGTGTTCCTGTGCCGGTGAGCAAGTTCCTGGCCGGTGGTGTAACTGTGCCGGTGAGCGAGTTCCTGGCCGGTGGTGTTCCTGTGCCGGTGAGCAAGTTCCTGGCCGGTGGTGTTGCAGTGCCGGGAGCCGTGTTCCTGACTAGTGGTGTTGCTGTGCCGGGAGCCAAGTTCCTGGCCGGTGGTGTTCCAGTGCCAGGAGCCGTGTTCCTGACTGGTGGTGTTCCAGTGCCGGGAGCCGTGTTCCTGACTGGTGGTGTTCCAGTGCCAGGAGCCATATTCCTGACTGGTGGTGTTCCAGTGGCAGGAGCTGTGTTCCTGGCTGGTGTTCCACTGGCAGGAGCCGCATTTTTAGCTGATGGTCCAGTGGCAGGAGCCGCACTTTTAGCTGGTGTTCCGGTGGCGGGAGCCGCATTCCTGGCTGGTGCTCCAACGCCGGCAGCCACATTCCTGGCTGGTGTTCCGGTGCCGGGAGCCGCATTCCTGGCCATTGCGCTACTATTTGAGTTTATAGCATGCTGCTTCTGGGCCATTATTTCTTGGCACCTATTTTGTTTGCCTGTGGTGCCTGGACCAGCTGGCTTCCGATATATTGCTTTACTCAGCACACCAGCATTGCCTGTGCCAACAAGGCCACTAGAGGTGACTGTTGATGCAAGCGTCGCCCCATGTGAAGCTAGAGCTTTGGTCTTCTTCATGATTACTGGTGCTCTAAACACAGGGATGCTTTTCCCAACTGTGGGTAGCTGCTTCTTCTTCTGGCTGGCAGTAGCGCCTTGAGCTCCAGGAGCAATTTTGACACCTTTGCTTTTATCAGAATAATCTGTAGTCAAGCATCCTTGGGCAACAAAGCGATCGAACTCCAGCATGTCAGCATCCTTGGGATCTATCATCTCCTCGGCTTTGGGATCTACCATCTCTGGCTGCTTCACCATCTCTGGCTGCCTCACCGTCTCTGACTGCCTCACCATCTCTGGCTGACTCACCGTCTCTGGCGGCCTCACTGTCTCTGGCTGCCTCACCATCTCTGGCTGACTCACCGTCTCTGGCTGCTTCACGTCTTCAGGAAACAAGTCCTCCATCGTGACTACACAAAATGTTGAGTCGTCGTCAATCTCCATATTGTCGCATGGGCCAGGCACTGGTGTGGTGCTCAATGTTCTATCAGGTTCCAACAAATGTGCACTAGCAGATTGTTCCGGGGGATTAACTCCTGCAACTTCTGGCACAACATTAACTTGCTCGGTTGACTGTGTTATCAAAACCGTAGGAGATGGTGTAGGGGCACTGCAGTTTAGAAGTTCTGGGTGTTGAGCACTGCCAGTCTGTGTTCCAGGCTCGCCAGCCATGGTGGATGCTTTAGAGCTTGTAGAAGTTTTTGAAGACCCTTTTCCTCGAGATCTTATGTGCACAGCTTGCGGGGATTGTGCAGCTTTCAATAAATTGGTGGCGATGCTTGCTGTGGCGATTCGTCCACCGGCAGCAATAGCTGCAGCTTGTATAGATGAAGGAGCATTTGTAGGATTTGCTTGTGCAGTTTGCTTCTTAGAGCTATTTCGTGACTTGATTGAAGCATTTGACACTTTTGAGGGCGCAGCTTGAGGAGGAGCCTGTTGCACCCGAGGAGGTTGAACCTGCACTTGTGCTGACACAACCCCAGGGGCTGCACTTGGCACCGGTACTGGCAACGAGAATGATGATGATGTTGCAGATTTTAACTCAGGTGCCGCAGCACCAAATACTGGAGCAGAATGTTGAGTGCTTTGTTGTGAAGCTCCTACATGAAAAAGCTTCAATGAGCACCAAAAGGCTAGCACAAGGCACTCCAAAGATGCCAGAATGGATTTACATCTCAGATACGCAACGAAGCTATAGAACAATGTTTGACTTGTTGACACTTTCGGTAAAGAAGCATTATTCTAAATGAGAGCTGTCTGTACTGACAATTTATAAGAATTTTATAAATACCTGATCTTAATGTAGACAATCCACCAGGCTTCCCCATAGGCATATCAAGAGCCATAAAGAATGCCTTTTGAGTAGCTTTCATATCATATCCCCCGGTGACTGGTTTAGCTTTAGCAGGCTTGGTTGTTGCTTGACGCTTGGAAATTACTGCCCATCTCTGAAAACAACAGCACACGTTACCTAATTACTCTACAGACAAATATGTACACCGAGAGACATGGATGTCCCATCAAGCTAATCATTATACTATGCATCAGTTATATGCGAATGAGAACTAAACAACCAGACCAAGTAAGGTTGAGATGGAACTTTATCTAGGCACAGATCACAAGAAAAGGAACCTAACTACTGCAGCAAGAGGCACATGTATTTGCCTACTTACCTTAGAATATTTGCAAAGCATGTTACCAAGTTATTACAAGTCGGGAAAACTTAAGGTAAACCGAATGGATGTAAACAATGATGAACTGCAGCACAATAATAGATGCTAGTATGCATTTTACAAGGTGACCATAGAGTTACCTGAGACAATTGACCATAAGTTCTTGTGCTATCGAAGTTATATTTACGCAGAATGTCCAGCCAATTTCCTTCACCACACTTATGTACACCAGCCATTAACTCTGCATCCTCATCCTTAGTCCATGCTTTAGTCTTCTTTGTCTTTTTATTATGAGGTCCATTCCCATCAAAAGAATCAGGAGATAACCCTGTATGGGGTGCCTGCTTTGAGTTGGAAACTGGACCTGTACCATTTGTTAGACGATGGCTCTGAGCAAGCTGTTTGTCAGATGAAACACGTGGTATCTTTTCATTTGGAGTGTTTAGCAGAGGAACATCTGAGTTAGCACGATGACTAGAACCTTGCTCGCGTGAAGGTCCATACATCAAGATCTGCAATTTATATGATAGGATCAAGTACATTGTGCATATCTAAGATAACAAGAAATGAAGTGCAAATATGCAACAGAGCAAATAGTACATGGCATGACTGCATTACACTCAACATAGTTAGTAATCAATACGAAGTTGCTAACAAAACTAGAGATTTGCCTTTTCCATAAATGATGACTATTTTACGTAAGTGAAATGGAAGCTGACATAAGAACTGTTTTTTATAGACTAATATGCCAGTGATAGAAGGATGACATTTTGGGTGTAGACATGGTCCCCAAATACAACTGTGAGTATACTTGATTTCAATTGCAATAAGAACAAAAAAGTTTCATAACTAAAAGCATTTTTTGAGAAAAAATCTATGATTATTATTTTTATCTGTCTAATTTAATATCCCAAAAGATATTCACTGCCAAAGATTACAAGGTTGACTGTACATATCATCTACTGCCACTCTTTCGTCACTAGAGGGGGCAAACATGATAGCTACCCTTTTCTAACTGGAGGGTGTAAACATTATGACGCTTTAATTTTTGTCTTTCTACATATAAAGGTAGAGATTGACTCATAGTTGCAGTTGCAGAATTGTAGATTAGCCAGTTTTCTGTAGAAACTACGAGTTTGTGAAACTTGAGAGTGTGACTTGTGAGGCATTAGAGGAAGTCCATCTTGTAAATCAAATAAAATGGACCTTTACCCTCTCTGCGATAGAACAAGAAACTTGGGTGAATCATATGAACTCGATCTTCATTGACGAATACAGCCAAACTGTTCACTGTCCTATGATATCTAGTGAAACACCAGACTTCATGTCTCATTTGATAACGAGGCATCAATCAAGCTTTTGAGTGGAGCCAACACTGTGCATCAATCAGCCTTCCATAGGCTCATACTGAAGAGCGAACTGCACCTGCAGTCCCAAAAGTATTGAGGGGGTGTCAAGTTATTCCTAATTCTATTGAAGTGCACATTCCGGTCCCTGCAGTACCTTAAGGTGGCATTTGGTTCTAAGAAAACCAGATTGAAAGGAATGTGTGAATTACTAGGAATATTACCATGGTAATGAGATAATTGGGAATATGACAACCCTTAAAGTTTTCCAACGGATACAAAATCGAGTTGTTTTGGTCATTTGGTGCAATATAACCTGTTAATGAGACAATGTAGATTAATACTGATGTATTTCAAAGACTTGTTTTATTTCTTTATGTCCCTTTCTGACATAGACTTTCAGATTGTCGATTAGTAAGATCTAACTCTTTCTCACGGCAGAGTATTCAAATGGAACTGCTTTTTCGGCTAGTATTTTTTATTAACAAAACACTTCTTAGACCGAACTACTTATCATTGCAAGGCCGCTAGGTTTGACTTTAGAAAGTTTTATTCGGCTAGGAAGCTGTTCTTTCACTGCTGATGAGGCTGCTTTTAGCATAAATAAAGGCACGCTGTGAAAGAATCTGTATCTTACTAACTTATACAGAATAAAGCCCAAATTAGGGCACAAGGGTTATTATCAATCTTCAACGAAAACTGGAGCTAGTGTTTAATAAGAAAGTACAATTTCAACAAAACAAGTAACTGTATGTTTAATTTAACGATGCAAATGCAAGAACGAATTGGTTGCACACCATGTCAAGGTCGCATTGTGAAATAGCAGGACATGATGGATTGAATTGTCCCAAGACCATTAGTTGGATGAGTTTTAATTAGTACATAGGCATGGATATACAGTATGATTGAGGCCCTAAATGGGATGGACACAAAGCCCTTCACAAGATTAGTACAATTCGATCACTATGTTTGAATCGAACTAATATCTAAAGTCTAGCATTTTTTAGGACAAGATAGCCACCTGTTTCAAAAGGAATCCATAGGTCCCAAACAACTGGAATCCTATCATAGTAATCTAGTCTCTAACTAACATTCCAAGTGGTTATGCCAAATGCAGGAATCTAACCAGATTGCCCCGCGATTTCTACTAATCTTCACAAGATTCCTGCAACCAAACACAGCCTTAAAACTGAGTCACCGCGGGTCCTGAGCAGCTCAGCTCAGCACAGTAAGCTTACTACATGACAACAAAACTCCTGCCATGGCAGCATTCTGGCTGTTTGGTTGCGGTCAAAGCACCACGAGTGCCGGTCAGCAACGAGCTGGGTTGCTCCGGACACGTGAAGACTCACTTAAAATACTATAAGGGACTGGAATCTGCACTTTCGCATATTTAGGACTAATTTAACACCACCTCAATACTTTTAGGAGGGCAGATGCACTTTACTCAGTACTGAATATGTCACAGTTACATGCTTACTACATGAAACTCCTAGTGCACAACAGCATTAGTAGTAAGTAAATCCAAGTAGGTCACACCTTGCAACTCCTTTGTATAAGAACACAACAAAGGATCTATATGGACAAGCCAATAACCATATAGCATACATAGCACAACATTGGATACTGATTTGTGGTACAATAGGACACAATGACCTTAAGCAGATGCCAAACAAAATTTTGTGCACATCTCGCACTGATCCCGGATGTGCTTGATCAAAGAATCAAATAAAAGAAAAAAATATGCAATTACTAAATACACTGATGGTGTTTAAGTTCATATATCCGGGATTATGGGTTCCTAATGAACACAGATAAACAAGGCAAAGGGGTGAAACAGAAATTAGGCCATTGGCATCCTAAATCGAGAAGGAGCATCTGATAAACAAATGAAACATATCAGCTACAATACAGACAGAAATACTTTCGACGAAAACAAAATGTGGTACCTTGGCGAACCGTGAGGCCTCAGCTGCGGCTTCGTTGCTCGGCTTAGGAGAGGGTTCAATCTCACACTCCAAGTCGCTCTCATCACCCTGCCATAATCAATCAGGGCAACAGAAGTACCACAAATACCGTTAGGAAAAGATAAGGCAACAGTAGAACAAACTGAATTTCTCCTATACATCGGCCTCTTAAGATCTAACAGTTCCTGACGCCACAATACTGGCTAGAAGACGCAACTGAAGTTAGTCGAAATTGAACTGGAAGAGTAATCCATCCAAGAGTACAAACCAGTGGCTGGGGGCTGCCGTCCTCGACGTTCTCGACGAAGTCATGCCCGTAGGCGATGTAGCGCCAGAGCATCTGGTACTCGCGGGCGGAGGTGATCCCCGTGGCCGTCTTGGCCACCAGCGCCCGCCAGTCGATGCTCCTCCGCTGCGCGTGCTGCGTCACCTCCTGCAGTGCCGTCAGGATCGTCGCCGGCGAGTACCTGCGGACGGATTCAGCGGCGCGTTAAAACCCTAGCTAGGGCGGACCGGGGAGAAGCGGCGAGCCGGCGCGAAGGGCGAGGAGAGGGGCCGACTTGTGGAGGATGAGGTACAGGTCGTCCTCGGATAACTCTCGCTTCCCCGCCGCCGCCAGCGCCGCCGCCGCCGCCGACGCCATCTCGAAGCTTGTTGACTCGTCGGCGCCTCAGCGGTTAACCGGGGAAAGACTGCAACAGAATCAGCTCGACCGTGGGCCGTTAGATCGGATGGATGACCCAGCTTGGCCGCCGGAGCTTGAGGGGACTCTGTACATTTCGCGAAAACCACCCCGACAAACAGCTATATATGAAAAGTCCCCACCAGTTCTCTGGCTGACCAAAGCCATGCGTCGGAGATCCAACGCCCATGTTGTTTTTCTATTTTTCACCCTATAAAAGTCCGCTTCTATTGTAGACTTATTTATTATTATTATTATTATTATTTTGATTTTACCTTTTTTTTGCGGGTGAAGATTTTACACCATTAAAGGGAGTTGGTATTTTACCTCACCGTCCTGCTCATCATACTTATGGTTTTGTTTGCTTTAGAGCCTAGACTAGAGTTGCCAGCCAAAAAATTGGCATTGACGGAGCGTTGGCTGTGTGTTTGAGTAGACACCAGTAATTTGGCTCCCTATGCTTATTTGGGTTTCCTCTTTCAATATTGGCATGGCAAGGTGTGTTGGCCAAATAGTCTGTCTATATTTTGGCGTGCCGATAATTGGCAGGGCAGACACAAGCAGAATATAAACAATGCAAAAGTGTGACTTATAAGCACGTTCAATTTCCTTATAGGCAAGCAATGAAGATTACAAAGACCAAACTTCTGAAGATTGATCGATCCGCAAGTATGATGAGTAGGAAGGTGCGCAAAATATCAACTTGAGAGTCTAAACAAGCAGTGAAGATTAAAAAGTCTAATCTTCACTCAACTTCTGTTTATGGCAACATTTTGCCATTCTGTAATGTTCAGTTATCTTACAGTTTAAATCAGTTCCCTTTTTCCACCTGCAGATTACGGCTTACTTTCAGTTCAGAGACCAAAGTCTAAGAAACCTTACTTTCAATTCAGTACGGAAGATCATTTGTGACAGAATAAGCTAGATTTTTTAGACTATTTGGCCAACACACCTCCATGATATTAAAGCCTCCACCAAATAAGTAAGGGGTGAGGATTATCCTTTGCTAGGTTAACCAATTCCCGTAGAAAATCAGATTTATTCTCATCTTGGGCAGGCCCATATACTGAAGGAAATATGCCCTAGAGGCAATAATAAAGTTATTATTTATTTCCTTAATTCATGATAAATGTTTATTATTTATGTTAGAATTGTATTAACCGGAAACTTAGTACATGTGTGAATACATACGGAAAACATATAGTCCCTAGTATGCCTCTACTTGATTAGCTCGTTAATCAAAGATGATTATGTTTCCTAACCATAGGCATGTGTTGTCATTTGATGAACGGGATCACATCATTAGAAGAATGATGTGATGGACATGACCCATCCGTTAGCTTAGCATTATGATCGTGTTAGTTTTATTGCTACTGCTTTCTTCATGACTTATACAAGTTCCTCAGACTATGAGATTATGCAACTGCCGAATACCGAGGAACACTTTTTGTGCTACCAAACGTCACAACGTAAATGGGTGATTATAAAGGTGCTCTACAGGTGTCTCCGAAGGTGTTTGTTGGATTGGCATAGATCAAGATTAGGATTTGTCACTCCGTGTTTCGGAGAGGTATCTATGGGCCCTCTCGGTAATACTCATCACTGTAAGCCTTGCAAGCAATGTGACTAATGAGTTAGTTATGGGATGATGCATTACAAAACGAGTAAATAGACTTGCCGGTAACGAGATTGAACTAGGTATTGAGATACCGACGATTGAATCTCGGGCAAGTAACATACCGATGACAAAGGGAACGACGCATGTTGTTATGCGGTTTGACCAATAAAGATCTTCGTAGAATATGTAGGAACCAATATGAGCATCCAGGTTCCGCTATTGGTTATTGACCGGAGACATGTCTCGGTCATGTCTACATAGTTCTCGAACCCGTAGGGTCCGCACGCTTAACGTTCGGTGACGATTGGTATTATGAGTTTATGTGATATAATGTACCAAAGGTTGTTTGGAGTCCCGGATGTGGTCACGGACATGACGAGGAGTCTCGAAATGGTCGAGACATAAATATTGATATATTGGATGGCTATGTGTTGGACATCGGAATGGTTTCGGAGAAGTTTCGGATAAAACCGGAGTGCCGGAGGGTTATCGGAACCCTCGGGGGAACTATTGGGCCTCGATGGGCCTTAGTGGAGAGAGAGAGGAGCGGCCAGGGCAGGCCGCACGCCCCCTCCCCCTTGAGTCTGAATAGGACAAGCAAGGGGGGCGGCACCCCCTTTCCTTCCCCCACTCCCTCTCCTTCCTTCCTCCTCTCTCCCTTTAGGTGGAAACCTACTAGGACTTGGAGTCCTAGTAGGAATCCCCTCTTGGGGGCGCGCCCAAGGAGGGTCGGCCGTCCTCCCCACTCCTCATTTATATACGAGGGAGGGAGGCTTCCCATAGACACACAAGTTGATTGTTTAGCCGTGTGCGGTGCCCCCTCCACAGATTTCCACCTCGGTCATATCGTCGTAGTGCTTAGGCAAAGCCCTGCGCCGGTAACTACATCATCACCGTCAACACGCCATCGAGCTGACGAAACTCTCCCTCGACCTCAGCTGGATCTAGAGTTCGTGGGACATCACTGAGCTGAACGTGTGCAGATCGCGGAGGTGCCGTACCTTCGGTGCTAGGATCGGTCGGGTCGTGAAGACGTATGACTACATTAACCGTGCATAACGCTTCCGGTTTCGGTCTACGAGGGTGCGTAGACAACACACTCCCCTCTCTTTGCTATGCATCACCTAGATATATAGATCTTGTGTGATCGTAGGATTTTTTTTGAAATTACTGCGTTCCCCAACATAGACTGCCAACAAGCTTTGTGTGAAATTGTAAGCTCTATTTTGGGGTCAGATTTGATTTGAAATTCATCAATCGAAAAAGCTAACAAGTCCATATTCGTGATCTGTATTCCAAGAAAGATTCTTCCAATCCTTCCACGCCGCGGTAGACAATGCCATGTGTAACAGAAACCACCCGATGGATGCTCAAGGATGTACTCAAGGAAGTCTCGTATGCCAGCCATGGAAATCATCAAATCCCACCCAAGTTCACGCACACAATCACCGACATGTTTATGTCAGCCAAGTCTAAAAGATCAATGTTATTTCAAAACATGACTTTTGTGTCGAAACCCGTGTGGGGTTTGTGACCTTAGCCTTTGTGTAGTTTTTGTTTCTTTTTTTGAAGAATGGAACTTAGATTTACACGAAGATGCTAGGAAGTTACAAATACATGGACCCATGTCTTGCTTCATCCAATCTGTCGAATTTCGAGTTCCGGCAAAACCCTTAAGGTTCGAACTCTGGGGTGCGCGCGGAGATCTTTCTCCTACCGATCTACTCCCTCGCCACGCCGCGGATCTAAGCTAGCAAGATAAAAAGCACAAGGGACACAAGATTTATACTGGTTCAGGCCACCATTGTGGTGTAATACCCTACTCCGGTGTGTGGTGTGTGGATTGCCTCTTGGGCTGATGAGGAACAGTACAGGGGGAAGAACCGCCTCGCGAGGGGAGGAGTTCTTGTGCTGGTGTGGGTGGTTTTGGTCAGGGTTCGATTGGTCGATCCCCTTGCCTCGGGAGTGGCTAGTCCTGTTTATAGAGGCCTTGGTCCTCTTCCCAAATATTGAGCGGGAAGGGATTCCACAATGGCGGGATTTGAAGGGGACAACTAGTACAAGCTATCCTGACTAAAGGTGGTCTTTCACTGTCAAAAGCACTGGCGATGAGCCGTCTTGGGCTCCACTGTGACCTCCGTCTTCTCTTGTCGTCCTCCTAGTCCTGGTCTTATTGCACCGATAGGGAAACCTTTGTCTGATGCATTGGTACTCCGCGCCTGCGCTTTCCCCCTTAGCACCAAAGGGGAAATAAGGACACTGCGCTGGCCGGCGCCCGCCTAGCGCCCGCCTGGTCTCGATCATCATGGCTTGTGTCATGTGCACCTCGCGAGGTACTCCTCGCCTTGATCTCTCCGCCTCCTCGTGAGCCTGCCTGGTGAGGCCGCTCCTGGGGAGGCCTTGCGCCATCCTTTTGGGGATCGTTGCATAAATTAAAAAAATTCTACGCATCACCAAGATCAATCTATGGAGTAACTAGCAATGAGAGAGAGGGGAGTGCATCTTCATACCCTTGAAGATCGCCAGACGGAAGTGTTGCAAGAACGCGGATGAAGGAGTCATACTCGAAGCGATTCAGATCGCGGTGGATTCCGATCTTAGGGTCGAACAATGGCACCTCCGCGTTCAACACACGTGCAGCCCGGTGATGTCTCTCGCGCCTTGATCCAGCAAGGAGGAGGGAGAGGTTGAAGAAGAAGGCTCCAGCGGCAGCACGACGGCGTGGTGGTGATGGAGTGGCAGTTCTCCGGCAGGGCTTCGCCAAGCTCTTGCGGAGGAGGAGAGGTGTTGGGGAGGGGAGGGGCTGCGCCTTGGATGTGGTGCTGCAACCCTCCCCTCGCCCCTCTATTTATAAGAGAAGGGGGAAGGGGGGCCGGCCCCTCTAGATGGAATCTAGAGGGGGGTAGCGGCCAAGGGGGGAGGGGGTTTGCCCCCCAAGCAAGGGGAGGCGCCCCCCTTTAGGGTTCCCCCCCCCCCCAACCCTAGGCGCATGGGCCCTAGGGGGTGGCGCCCAGCCCTCTTGGGGCTGGTTCCCTTCCCTCTACAGCCCATGAGGCCCTCCGGGACAGGTGGCCCCTCCCGGTGGACCCCCGGAACCCCTCCGGTGGCCCCAGTACAATACCGGTATGCCCCCCGAATATTTCCGGTGACCGTATGACAACTTCCCATATATAAATCTTCACCTCCGAACCTTTCCGGAACTACTCGTGACGTCCGGGATCTCATCCGGGACTCCGAACAACATTCGGTAATCACATACAAATCTTCCTAATAACCCTAGCGTCATCGAACCTTAAGTGTGTAGACCCTATGGGTTCGGGAATCACGTAGACATGACCGAGATAGCTCTCCGGCCAATAACCAACAGCGGGATCTGGATACCCATGTTGGCTCCCACATGTTCCATGATGATCTCATCAGATGAACCACGATGTCGAGGATTCAAGTAATCCTGTATACAATTCCCTTTGTCAATCGGTACGTTACTTGCCCGAGATTCGATCGTCGGTATCCCAATACCTCGTTCAATCTCGTTACCGGCAAGTCACTTTTACTCATTCCATAATGCACGATCCCGTGACTAACCACTTAGTCACATTGAGATCATTATGATGATGCATTACCGAGTGGGCCCAGAGATACCTCTCCGTCATACGGAGTGACAAATTCCAGTCTCGATTCGTGCCAACCCAACAGACACTTTCGGAGATACCTATAGTGCACCTTTATAGTCACCCAGTTATGTTGTGATGTTTAGTACACCCAAAGCACTCTTACGGTATCCGGGAGTTACATAATCTCATGGTCTAAGGAAATGATACTTGACATTAGAAAAGCTTTAGCAGATGAACTACACGATCTTGTGCTATGCTTAGTATTGGGTCTTGTCCATCACATCATTCTCATAATGATGTGATCTCGTTATCAATGACATCCAACGTCCATAGTTAGGAAACCATGCATGACCATCTGTTGATCAACGAGCTAGTCAACTAGCAGCTCACTAGGGACATGTTGTGGTCTATATATTCACACATGTATCACGGTTTCCGGTTAATACAATTATAGCATGAACAATAGACAATTATCATGAACAAGGAAATATAATAATAATAATTTTATTATTGCCTCTAGGAAGAGGTTTAGTTCTGGTGTTGATCATGTTTTGCTCGCGGAAGAGGTTTAGTCAACGGATCTGCAACATTCAGATCCGTATTCACTTTGCAAATATCTATGTCTCCATCTTGAACATTTTCACGAATGGAGTTGAAGCGACGCTTTATGTGCCTAGTCTTCTTGTGAAACCTGGGCTCCTTGGCAAGGGAAATAGCTCCAGTGTTGTCACAGAAGAGAGTCATCGGCCCCGACACATTTGGAATAACTCCTAGGTCGGTAATGAACTCCTTCATCCAGATTGCTTCATGTGCTGCCTCCAAGGCTGCCATGTACTCCGCTTCACATGTAGATCCTGCCATGATGCTTTGCTTGCTACTGCACCAGCTTACTGCCCCACCATTCAAAATATACATGTATCCGGTTTGTGACTTGGAGTCATCCAGATCTGTGTCGAAGCTAGCATCGATGTAACCCTTTACGATGAGCTCTTCGTCACCTCCATAAATGAGAAACATATCCTTAGTCATTTTCAGGTACTTCAGGATATTCTTGACCGATGTCCAGTGTTCCATGTCGGGATTACTTTGGTACCTTGCTACCAAACTTACGGCAAGGTTTACATCAGGTCTGGTACACAGCATGGCATACATAATAGACCCTATGGCCAAAGCATAGGGGATGACACTCATCTTTTCTCTATCTTCTGCCATGGTCGGGCATTGAGCCGAGCTCAATTTCACACCTTGCAACACAGGCAAGAACCCCTTCTTGGACTGATCCATATTGAACTTCTTCAATATCTTATCAAGGTATGTGCTTTGTGAAAGACCTATGAGGCGTCTCGATCTATCTCTATAGATCTTGATGCCTAATATATAAGCAGCTTCTCCTAGGCCCTTCATTGAAAAACACTTATTCAAGTAGGCCTTTATGATGTCCAAAAGTTTTATATCATTTCCCATCAAAAGTATGTCATCCACATATAATATGAGAAATGCTACAGAGCTCCCACTCACTTTCTTGTAAATGCAGGCTTCTCCATAAGTCTACATAAACCCAAACACTTTGATCATTTCATCAAAGCGAATGTTCCAACTCTGAGATGCTTGCACCAGCCCATAGATGGATCGCTGGAGCCGTTAAGGAATGCCGTTTTGACGTCCATTTGCCATATCTCATAATCATAGTATGCGGCAATTGCTAACATGATTCGGACGGACTTCAGCTTTGCTACGGGAGAGAAAGTCTCATCGTAGTCAACCCCTTGAACTTGTCGATAACCCTTAGCGACAAGTCGAGCTTTATAGATGGTAACATTACCATCCGCGTCCGTCTTCTTCTTAAAGATCCATTTATTCTCTATCGCTCGCCGATCATCGGGCAAGTCTGTCAAAGTCCATACTTTGTTTTCATACATGGATCCTATCTCGGATTGCATGGCTTCAAGCCATGCTGTTGGAGTCTGGGCCCGCCATCACTTCTTCATAGTTCGAAGGTTCACCGTTGTCTAACAACATGATTTCCAGGGCAGGGTTGCCATACCATTCTGGTGTGGAACGTGTCCTTGTGGACCTACGAAGTTCAGTAGCAACTTGATCCAAAGTACCTTGATCGTCATCATTAACTTCCTCTCTAGTCGGTGCAGGCACGACAGGAACATCTTCCTGAGCTGCGCTACTTACCGGTTCGTAGTACTTCATCAAGTTCCACTTTCCTCCCACTTACTTCTTTCGAGAGAAACTCTTTCTCCAGAAAGGACCCGTTCTTGGCAACGAAAATCTTGCCTTCGGATCTGAGGTAGAAGGTATACCCAATGATTTCCTTACGGTATCCTATGAAGACGCATTTTTCCGACTTGGGTTCGAGCTTTTCAGGTTGAAGTTTCTTGACATAAGCATCACATCCCAAACTTTTAGAAACAATAGCTTAGGTTTCTTTCCAAACCATAATTCATACGGTGTCCTCTCAACGGATTTAGACGGTGCCCTATTTAAAGTGAACGTAGCTGTCTCTAAAGCGTATCCCCAAAATAATAGCGGTAAATTGGTAAGAGACATCATAGACCGCACCATATCCAATAGAGTGCGATTACGATGTTCGGACACACCGTTACGCTGAGGTGTTCCAGGCGGCGTGAGTTGTGAAAAAATTCAACATTTCCTTAAGTGCGTACCAAACTCGTGACTTAAATATTCTCCCCCATGATCTGATCGTAAGAACTTTATTTTTCTGTCACATTGATTCTCTACCTCATTCTGAAATTCCTTGAACTTTTCAAAGGTCTCAGACTTGTGTTTCATTAAGTAGACATGCCCATATCTACTTAAGTCATCAGTGAGGGTGAGAACATAACGATAGCCACCGCGAGCCTCAACGCTCATTGGACCGCACACATCCGTATGTATAATTTCCAATAAGTTGGTTCCTCGCTCCATTGTTCCGGAGAACGGAGTCTTGGTCATTTTGCCCATGAAGCATGGTTCGCACGTGTCAAATGATTCGTAATCAGGAGACTCCAAAAGTCCATCTGCATGGAGCTTCTTCATGCATTTGACACCAATGTGACCAAGGCGGCAGTGCCACAGGTATGTGGGACTATCATTATCAATCTTACATCTTTTGGTATTCACACTGTGAATATGTGTAACATCACGTTCGAGATCCATTAAGAATAAACCATTGACCAGTGGGGCATGACCATAAAACATATCTCTCATATAAATAGAACAACCATTATTCTTGGATTTAAATGAGTAGCCATCTCGTATTAAACGAGATCCAGATACAATGTTCATGCTCAAAGCTGGCACTAAATAACAATTATTGAGGTTTAAAACTAATCCCGTAGGTAAATATAGAGGTAGCGTGCCGACGGCAATCATATCGACCTTGGAACCATTCCTGACGCGCATCCTCACCTCGTCCTTCGCCGGTCTCCGCTTATTCCGCAGCTCCTGTTTTGAGTTACAAATATGAGCAACCGCACCAGTATCAAATACCCAAGAGCTACTACGAGTACTGGTAAGGTACACATCAATAACATGTATATCACATATACCTTTGGTGTTGTCGGCCTTCTTATCCGCTAAGTACTTGGGGCAGTTCCGCTTCCAGTGACCGTTTCCCTTGCAATAAAAGCACTCAGTCTCAGGTTTGGGTCCGTTCTTTGGCTTCTTCCCGGCAACTGGCTTATCGGGCGCAGCAACTCCCTTGCCGTCCTTCATGAAGTTCTTCTTTTTTTTGCGAAGAACCATAGAGTATTTTATTCTAGAGTGATAGAGTTACAATCTTCAGCAACTAGTTTGCTAATGCATGGGGGTGGATGACCCAACCAACAGGCTATGTTATCCCCACATCTACCAAAATTAGCTAAACAATGTGCAACCCTATTCTGTTCACGAAGAATTTTGACAGGATTAACTACCCTATCATTCAAGAACCTTTTGATCTCCGACACCAAGTGCCCATATGCCGACCTGTCCAATGAACCATCCCCAAGCATCTTGAGAGCCACCACACAATCAGACTGAATTACAATAGTGGCTTGAGAATGCTCTATCGCCAGCTTCAACCCTTCCATCATAGCTTGCAGTTCTGCCTTGAGAGCTTCATTGCAGTGGAATAATTTGCGGTAGGATGCGAAGATAATAGTCCCGGTCATGTCTCGAAGAATCATTCCCGAGCCCACTGACCCGTCCGTAGGGTCAAAAGAGCCATCTACTGACAATGCCACCTGGTGCACATGTGGAGGAGGCCAAGGTCTGCGAGGTGCATATATCGCAGATGGGGGCCTATGTGTAGGTTCATGAACCAACGGTGCTTTCCCTTTCATAACTTCCTCAACACTAAGCTAGATTTGTCGGAAGGTGTTATAGTAACTTGCCAAGAACGAGCAGGAAACCTCGAGTGGAGGGATAGATTTACCATGAGTGAATTCGTTCCGCAGATGCCATATACGCCATAGCACCATAATGATTCTGCTCCTCATTTTCTCGTTTGATTCCGCTAGGAGGTGGAGCAGCCACTCTGAGCCCGTACATGGGATATCTGTTCTGGGGGGAAGTGGCCAGACTAGCCGCATAGAATCCCAGAGCATAGCAGCATTAGGGCATACAAGTAACGCATGAAATGAGGACTCCTCCTCCCTTTGACAGAGATTGCAGCAAGCGGATGTACCGATGTGTCGACGAAACTTCTCAACATTTGTTGGAAGTGATCCCGAAATGACCTGCCATGCAAAGTGTCTCATCTTGGGGGGGGGGGCATCCGCAGACCAGACAAGCTTCCACAACGGTCGATCACTTGTAGGGGTAGAGCTCGACGCACCCGGACTAAGATGATCTCTTATTGAAGTCATTGCAAAGTGGTAGGCACTCTTGACAGTAAACTGCCCCGATCTGTCCCAAGGCCACGATACAAAGTCCTCCTGTTGGCGCGGGGAAGTGCGGATCTTCTGTATTGCATCTACATCAGCCTGGCAGAAGAACTGTTGTAGCAAGTTTAACTTCCAGTTGCCGCGATGATCAAGAAAATCCTGGACTCTATTGAGGCGGCAATTGCCTCTTGGCAAGATAGGAGTAAATGGGGGGCCCCTAGGGATCCACGGGTCCCTCCACGTTCTGATGCTAGCCCCATTGCCTACTCGCCAGAGTGTTCCTTTTTTCACCAATTCTAGTCCATGCTCAATGCCCTTCCACACCACCGAGGAGTTCGACGAAAAAATTGTATCTACCAAGTTCCCGTTAGGGTAATACTTGGCTCGGAGTAGTCTGGCACATAACGATTCTAGATTGGTGAGAAGCCTCCAGGCTTGTTTAGCCAAAAGAGCTTGATTGTAAGCTCGCATATCCCTAAAACCAATGCCTCCTTGAGATTTAGGGAGAGTCAAACGCTCCCAAGCAACCCATGCCATCTTTTTCTTTCTGTTTTCCACCCCCACCAGTATTGTCTCATCATCTTTGTCAAATCGTCACATACCGACATGGGAAGCTTGAATCTACTCATAACATAAACTGGGATGGCTTGGGCCACCGCTTTTATAAGCACCTCCTTACTTGCAAAAGACGAGTATCGTTCACTCCAATTCACCAAGCACTTACTCAATCTAGACTGCAGAGATTCAAAACGTCCGTTATGCATGCGCCCCTCTAGAACCGGGAGGCCCAAATACTTTGGTTAAAACTCCTGTTGAGTAAAATTCAGAATTTGTTTCACTTCCTCCACAACTTGATTTGGACTATTGTCAGCAAACAAGATGGAGCACTTCGAGGGGTTGATAATTTGACCCGTAGCTGAAGCATAAGTACTCAACACATCCTTGACAATCATCGCCGAATCCGTAGTAGCACGGAAGAACAGAAGGGAATCGTCTGCAAACAATAAGTGTTATATAGCAGGGGCTCTCCTACAGATTTTGATAGCCTCAAGTCCTCTATGTAGGACTGCCTCATGTAATAAGGAAGACAAGGAGTCAGCCACAAAGAGGAACAGGAAGGGTGATATGGGGTCACCTTGCCGTAAACCACACGAAGGAGAAATCTGCTCCAGTAGCCGGCCATTAAACTTGACAGAATACTTGACCGATCTAACACACTCCATAACTAGATCAACCCAACGTGGGGAGAAGCCCCACTTCAAAAGAGCACGCTCCAAGTAGTCCCAATCAACACGGTCATAAGCCTTCGAAAGGTCCAGCTTATACGCACAAAAATCATTATTTTCGGAAGAAGTTTGGATATGGTAGATACACTCAAAAGCAATCATCAAATTATCTGAGATTAAGCGTCCCGTGATGAACGCACTTTGATTTTCTGAAATGAGATCCAAAAGGCACGGTCTGAGCCTATTCACCATACATTTAGAGACTATCTTGTATATCACACTGCACAGAGAAATAAGACGGAAATCCTTTAACGTCACCGGGTGTTGAACTTTGGGAATCAGTACAATACAAGTATCGTTGACCCCTTCTAGCATATGGCCTGTGACAAAAAACAGTCGAACAACAGCTATGATTTCCTCTTTCAAACAACCCCAGTTCCTCTGATAAAACCGGGACGGGAAACCATACGGACCCGGCGCCTTTAAGGGTCCGATTTGGAACAAAGCATCAGATATTTCATCACCAGAGAAAGGCGCGAGGAGACGGTCATTCATCTCATTCGTAACCCTCGGCTCAAGAACATCTAGAACTGCATCCGGAGTTACAGTGGGATCTTTCGTATATACCTCCTTGAAGTACGAGGCGGCCATACGCTCCATCTCCGAGGGAGAATTACACCACGAGCCGTCAAGTTTCATTAGCCTCCGTATGTTATTCCTCCTAGCACGCCAAACTGCCTGCCGGTGAAAATAGTTTGTATTGCGGTCACCCTCCTTCAACCAAACAATACGACTCCTTTGCAGCCACATCATCTCCTCATGGTAGAGTAGCTCATCCAGCTTTTCCATCTTTTGTTTGATCAAGAGACGGTCCGAGTTGTTTAGCTGTAAGTTTTCCAGTTCATTCCGAAGATCCTCAATTTGTTTCACTACTTGGCCAAAATTTTCTTTACTCCACTTGCGAAGATCAGCCATAACAGACTTCAGGGATGTAGCTACGTTCCCCAAGTCGCCCACAGGCCGAGACCGATCCCACGCCTTTCAAATTATCTTTGGCAGTTTTTTGTCACGTTCCCACATGATCTCATATTTAGGCGACCCCTTCCGACGGTGATCTTCAGTATCATCGAGGCAAAGTATAATGGGACAATGGTCCGACCGAGGGGAAACCAGGTGATGCACCCTCAAAAACGGAAACAACTCCCTCCAATCATCAGACGCACATGCTCGATCTAACCGAACTCGAACGTTGCCCTGTCCAAGCTGGCCGTTATCATATGTATATGGAGCACCTGAGAACCCCAAGTCAATCAATTCGCACACAAAGAGAGTATCTCTAAACGCCTCCATCCGGCTCTCTCCTCTACTGGTTCTCGAGAAGTGTTCATGTTGCCAAAGAGCTTCATTAAAATCACCACAAACAACCCAAGGTAGGTCTGAGACCCCTTTTAATCTGACTAGGTGATCCCACATGCGCTGCCGATGTTCCACACGTGGTTCCCCATAGACAAAGGTGGACCTCCAAGTTTTCCCGGATCCTTGATCCAGAACACTCACATCAATGTATCTTCTACAGGAATCCAGCACTGTCACCCGGAGGGATTCATCCCAAAACAGCGCTAGTCCACCGCCTCGGCCCTCACAATCCACCCCGCAGAATCCTTTGAGACCTAATTTCCACTTCATTCTTTCAACTTTAACACTTGTCTGTCTCGTTTCAGCGAGAAAGACCAAGCTTGGGGAATGGGCTTTTACAAGAGCCCCAACTTCATGAACTGTCCGGCGGTTCCCCGCCCCCCCGGCTGTTCCAAAAGAGGTGACTCATTGGGACTGGCGGCGCTCCTCCTGGGAGCCCGCCGAAATTTTCTCTGAGTTTGAGGTCTCACCATCTCGTTTTGCACGTTTGCTTCCGGAACTATTAGGCGATTCCGGTTCTTCATCACCTTTCCCGTCTGTAAGCAACAATACTTCCCTGTGCGCAGCAGAGGGTGTAGTTGTCCCAAGTGTTTCTATGCCACCATCCATGTTGAGACGCTTACGAGAAGATTTATCCAATTCTATATCACGAGACAGGGAAGTTTTTATAGGGCTAGATGCCGTATCCTTCAGCTCTCCATCCATCCTGACTTCTCCCTTGCCCGCAACAGACTTAGAAACCGGTGGTTCAGTGTAAGTCTTCTTCTCTCCCCTCCTTGCTTCCCAGTCCGAGCGAGCTTGTGCCGGAGGGTCAGCATAGAGGTAATCACCAAACTTGAGATCCTTCTCAGCAAACACACCATTACCACACTCCTTATGCCCATGGCCAATGATACCACATGCACTACAGAATCTTGCCAGCTTTTCATATCTTACTGCATAAACCTTACGTGCTTCACCCTTGACAATGCTCACAAATTTGGTGAGAGGCTTCTTGATGTCATGTTTCACTCTGACCCGGACGTAATCCCCTCTGGAGTTACCATTTAGCCTGGTTTCAAGGACCTCTCCCGCAGAACGGAGCAACTTGACAATCAGATCATGTCTGCAATACTCGTCCGGTAGCTTATGGATCTGGAGCCAGATAGGCATGTACTCTATTGGCACCTCTTCAGAGTTTGTGAACCCATCATATGGCACTAACAGAACCGCCATGTTGCAGAACAGCCACGGTACTTGTCCCATGATGCAATCCCAATCACCAAGACAATAAACTTGAACCACAAACATATTAGGGCCAATTGGCCAGAAACGAACCACCTGTGAACAATTCCACGCCGCCCGCATGTCTTTGTAGAAGGCCGATTGGTTGAAATTTTTCATGGTCTGAACCCTAGCTAGGGCTACCCATCGAATCTCCTCCAGCAGCTCTGGAGCTTCCTCTTCAACTACAACATCATCAAACTCCTCCTCATGGAGGTCCAACTTATCGAAGAAGTCACCGAGATCGTCATCTCTCCCTTGGGACCCGAGGTTCATTGAAGAAAATGCATCTGATGCCGCCGCCATGGTAGCGACTCGGAGGTTCCAACGTGCGCACCATGGAAACGGAGCAGGGAAGGGAAGGCTCGGGTAGGGAACCCTACGCGAGTTAGATGGAGGCAATCTCACGGCAGGACGACGCTGGCTATGGTGGACTTATGGTGGGGAATCGCCGTAAGGAGGTGAAACCCTAGCCGCCGCTAGGGGAAAAAAACTAATTTACTCATGAAGTTCGTCTTATCCTCGCCTTTCTTGAAACTAGTGGTTTTATTGACCATCAACACTTGATGTTCCTTTTTGATCTCCACCTCCGCTGATTTCAGCATTGAAAATACCTCAGGAATGGTTTTCACCATCCCCTACATATTATAGTTCATCACAAAGCTCTTGTATCTAGGTGGGAGCGACTGAAGGATTCTGTCAATGACCGCCTCATCCGGGAGGTTAATGTCCAGCTGAGACAAGCGGTTGTGTGCAACCCAGACATTTTGAGTATGTGCTCACTGACAGAACTATTCTCCTCCATCTTACAACTGTAGAAATTGTCGGAGACTTCATATCTCTCGACCCGGGCATGAGCTTGGAAAACCATTTTCAGCTCTTGGAACATCTCATATGCTCTGTGCTGCTTGAAACATTTTTGCAGCCCTGGTTCTAAGCTGTAAGCATGCCGCACTGAACCAGGGAGTAATCATCAATACGCGACTGCTAGGCGTTCATAACGTCTGGATTCGCCGGGACGGGTGCTTCACCTAGTGGTGCTTCAAGGACATATGCTTTCTTGGCAGCTATGAGGATGATCCTCAAGTTTCGGACCCAGTCCGTATAGTTGCTACCATCATCTTTCAGCTTGGTTTTCTCTAGGAACGCGTTGAAGTTGAGGTTGACATGAGCATGGGCCATTTGATCTACAAGACATTTTGCAAAAGTTTTAGACTAAGTTCATGATAATTAAGTTCATCTAATCAAATTATTTAATGAATTCCCACTCAGATGGACATCCCTCTAGTCATCTAAGTGATACATGATCCGAGTCAACTAGGCCATATCCGATCATCACGTGAGACGGACTAGTCATCATCAGTGAACATCTTCATATTGATCGTATCTTCTATACAACTCATGTTCGACCTTTCGGTCTCTTGTGTTCCGAGGCCATGTCTGTACATGCTAGGCTCGTCAAGTCAACCTAAGTGTTTTGCATGTGTAAATTTGGCTTACACCCGTTGTATGTGAATGTTAGAATCTATCACACCCGATCATCACGTGGTGCTTCGAAACAACGAACTTTCGCAATGACGCACAGTTAGGGGAAACACTTTCTTGAAATTATTATGAGGGATCATCTTATTTACTATTGTCGTTCTAAGCAAATAAGATGCAAAAACATGATAAACATCACATGCAATCAAATAGTGACATGATATGGCCAATATCATTTTGCTCCTTTTGATCTCCATCTTCGAGGCGCCATGATCATCATTGTCACCGGCATGACACCATGATCTCCATCATCATGATCTCCATCATCGTGTCTCCATGAAGTTGTCTCGCCAACTATTAATTCTACTACTATGGCTAACAGTTTAGCAATGAAGTAAAGTAATTACATGGAGATATTCAGTGACACGCAGGTCATACAATAAATAAAGACAACTCCTATGGCTCCTGCCGATTGTCATACTCATCGACATGCAAGTCGTGATTCCTATTACAAGAACATGATCAATCCCATACATCACATATATTTCATTCATCACATCCTTTTTGGCCATATCACATCACACGACATATGCTGCAAAAACAAGTTAGACGTCCTCTAATTGTTGTTGCAAGTTTTTATGTGGCTGCTATAGGTTTCTAGCAAGAATGTTTCTTACCTATGCCAAAACCACAACATGATATGCCAATTGCTATTTACCCTTCATAAGGACCCTTTTCATCGAATCCGATCCGACTAAAGTGGGAGAAACAGACACTCGCTAGCCACCTTATGCAACTAGTGCATGTCGGTCGGTGGAACCTGTCTCACGTAAGCGTACGTGTAAGGTCGGTCCAGGCCACTTCATCCCACGATGCCGCAGAAACAAGATAGGACTAGTAGTGGCAAGTAAATTGACAAAATCGACGCCCACAACAAACTTGTGTTCTACTCGTGCATAGAAACTACGCATAGACCTAGCTCATGATGCCACTACTGGGGATCGTTGCATAAATTAAAAAAATTCTACACATCACCAAGATCAATCTATGGAGTAATTAACAACGAGAGAGAGGGGAGTGCATCTTCATACCCTTGAAGATCGCGAGACGGAAGCGTTGCAAGAACATGGATGAAGGAGTCGTACTCGAAGCGATTCAGATCGCGGTGGATTCCGGTCTTAGCGCCGAACAATGACACCTCCGCGTTCAACACACGTGTAGCCCGGTGACGTCTCCCGCGCCTTGATCCAGCAAGGAGGAGGGAGAGGTTGAGGAAGAAGGCTCCAACAGCAGCATGACAGCGTGGTGGTGATGGAGTGGTAGTTCTCCGGCAGGGCTTTGCCAAGGTCTTGCGAAGGAGGAGAGGTGATGGGGAGGGGAGGGGCTGTGCCTTGGATGTGGTGTTGCAGCCCTCTCCTCGCCCCTCTATTTATAGGAGAAGGGGGAAGCGGGCCGACCCCTCTAGATGGAATCTAGAGGAATCTAGAGGGGGGCGACGGCCAAGGGGGGAGGGGGCTTGCCCCCCAAGCAATGGGAGGCGCCCCCCTTTCGGGTTCCCCCCCCCCAACCCTAGGCGCATGGGCCCTAGGGGGGGTGGCGCCCAGCCCTCTTGGGGCTGGTTCCCTTCCCTCTATAGCCCATGAGGCCCTCCGGGACAGGTGGCCCCTCCCGGTGGACCCACGGAACCCCTACCGGTAAGCCCCCCGAATATTTCCGGTGACCGTATAACAACTTCCCATATATAAATCTTCACCTCCGGACCATTCCGGAACTCCTCGTGACATTCGGGATGTCGTCCGGGACTCCAAACAACATTCGGTAATCACATACAAATCTTTCTAATAACCCTAGCGTCATCAAACCTTAAGTGTGTAGACCCTACAGGTTCGGGAATCACGCAGACATGACCGAGACAGCTCTCCGGCCAATAACCAACAGCGGGATCTGGATACCCATGTTGGCTCCCACATGTTCCATGATGATCTCATCGGATGAACCACGATGTCGAGGATTCAAGTAATCCCGTATACAATTCCCTCTGTCAATCGGTACGTTACTTGCCCAAGATTCGATCGTCGGTATCCCAATACCTCGTTCAATCTCATTACCGGCAAGTCACTTTACTCGTTCCATAATGCACGATCCCGTGACTAACCACTTAGTCACATTGAGCTCATTATGATGATGCATTACCGAGTGGGCCCAGAGATACCTCTCCATCATACGGAGTGAAAAATCCTAGTCTCGATTCGTGCCAACCCAACAGACACTTTCAGAGATACCTGTAGTGCACCTTTATAGTCACCCAGTTACGTTGTGACGTTTGGTACACCCAAAGCACTCTTACGGTATCCGGGAGTTACACAATCTCATGGTCTAAGGAAATGATACTTGACATTAGAAAAGCTTTAGCAGACGAACTACACGATCTTGTGCTATGCTTAGTATTGGGTCTTGTCCATCACATCATTCTCCTAATGATGTGATATCGTTATCAATGACATCCAATGTCCATAGTCAGGAAACCATGACCATCTGTTGATCAACGAGCTAGTCAACTAGAGGCTCACTAGGAACATGTTGTGGTGTATTGAATTCACACATGTATCACGGTTTCCGGTTAATACAATTATAGCATGAACAATAGACAATTATCATGAACAAGGAAATATAATAATAATCATTTTATTATTGCCTCTAGGGCATATTTCCAACACATCCGCCTCGCGAGGCTTGGCCCCTCGCGAGGGTCTTGAACCTGGGTTGATGTAGATGGGCTGAACTGGGCCACTGATGAGCCGCGCCGCAGGCCGAAGGCAGGCAAGTCTGGATACCCCCATATCCAGGACGCCGATAGTAGCCCCAGGGCCCAAGGCACGCTCGGACTTGGCTTAGCGGCAAAGCCAAAGGTCAAGTGCGGAGCACCGCGGGCTCCAACAGCCTGAGGCCTTGGGCGACGCGTGGCGACTTGATTGGACGTGGGCGTTTCCGCTTCCCAACGCTTCCTTCGCCTTCCTTCTTCCTCAAGCCTCTGCTTCCGCTTCCAATCTGACTCGAGTTCTGCCTCCTCCATTACCATGGTGCCAACCAGCAAGGAGAAAGGGAAGGAGTCCGCGCCTTCGTCCAGCTCTCGCCTCCAGCTTCAAAGAGTGCGGAATGACGACGGCTTGGCCTGCATCCCACGCTTCTGTCGACAGGATCGTGACAGAGGTTCGGTTCTTCGTTGACGCCCTATGGGCTGGCTTGGTCCCTCCTTTCTCCGCCTTTTTCAATGCAGTGCTATCCCACTATCAGATCCATATGATACATCTCGATCCTCGGTCTGTTACCCTTCTTGATGTCTTCGCCTTCTTCTGCGAGGCAATGGTGGGTATTGCTCCTTCCGTCGCCCTCTTGCGTCACTTCTTCTCCTTGTGTCTGACCGACCCATCGTAGTGCTCGGGGTGTGTGAGCTTCCTGGCCGTAGCGAAGAAGGCCGCCTCAGGGATTGATTTCAGCCTTCCACCCTCCACGAGTGGGTTCCGGACATGGTGGTTGTATGTGGATGTCGGAGTGCCTAGTCCCCTGCTTGAGCACCCCACATTGCCCGCTATCCCCAATCCGGGCTGGGATCATGAAGAGCTTGCGAGCCCACGGCTCGCCTACGTCTGGCTCCGACTGGGGAGGTTGAGGGATCTTGGCGTGATTGCGCCCCGGGTGGTGGCAGAGTTCCTCCGGCGTCGCATTGCTCCACTTCAGCGTCACTCCCAGCCTATGTGGACCCTAACCGGACGCCAGAACCGCATGAGGCTCCAGGAGATGGAGCTGGCGCCAGAGATGTTGAAGAAGATGTTGGAGGTCTTGGCGGGCGACCCGGCGCCGGGCGACATTCGGCATGGGGGCAGCCTGCTGTATCTATGCTCGGGGAGAGCTGACTTCGTGAGGCAGATGCCTCTCTTGGACGAATGGGGGCTGCGCCCGGCTGATCTCTTGGGGCCTCGCGAGAATCCCGTCGTTGTGGCCTCTTTCCCGGTCACCAGCATCGATCTTGCCCCAGGAGCTTGTGCGGGGGGGGGGGGGGGGCGAGCATCACATGAGGCTGGAGGCTCCGGAGCCAAGGTGCTGACACCGCATAGGGCCCCTGAGGCGCCATCCCCCGGGGCCTGCGAAGCCCGTCCTGAGGCAGTTGTTGATGAAGGGACGTGCCCCGCGACCCCTGAGGCCAGAGCCCCCACGGCCTCAATAGGTCATCGAGAAGTGGTGCCGGAGCGCTCCTCCCAGCTTGGCGCCCCTAAAGTTGGAAACCTGGGCGCTCCCTCACCTGCACCGCGTGCTGGTCCCCATGCCGCGCGCCTGGGTCGGTTCTGTGTGGACTTCGACGCCCTCCGCAAGAGGAAGGAGTCCTTGAGCGGTAGTGAGCGCCCCTTCCGACCGCTGAAGCACAGGAAATACTTCGCCATAGATGAGTAAGTTCCTTATTCTAGCAGTCCTTTCATCGTTGCTTCTTCTCCTGACTGTGACCCCATAGGACCCCTCATGCCAAACCTGCGGAGCCTGCCAAGGGAGTTCTTCTAGCCTCGCCTGCGCCGCAGGCCTTGTGCATTCCGAGCTTTCACGCACCCCCTGATGCGAGTCCGTCCGGAGGGGCAATCCGGCCTGCAGAGCACCTGGAATCTGCGCCCCTACCTTCCTTTCTTCGCGCCCTCACCCGGGGCTCAACCAGCCTTCCCAGGGCTCCTTCCCCAATTGTGGATGCCGAATGGCTGAGGTCGGCCCTGGGCCTTTCTTCTGGTGGTGGGTCTGCGCCGGCCTGGGTCCCTTGCGGAGCCCGTCCGACGATCGCGAGGGTGCCAGCCCCCATCCCCCCGCTGGGTGGGGGCATGCCACTCCAGAGCCCGCCGCCATCACCGATGGTGGGGGACGATGTTGATGATGTGCTTAGACACGTGCGGGAGCGTGGTGCCATCCGCCAAGGGTTCCTCTGGAAGGCGATGGACGCGATGAGCCAGCTGGGCGGAGAGCTTGCAGACATGGACGCGAGCCTTGAAGCTGAAGGCCTGCGGCTGGTTCAGGAGTGGCGCAAGCTGAAGGTGGCTGTCAGCCTCGCGCGTCATCAGCGGGAGCTTGACAATGTGAAGGCTGAAGTGGCTCTCACAGCCTCGTAGGAGGCCTGCTCCCGAGCTATTGGGAAGGCTCGTGAAGTAGACCAGCGGTGCAAGATCGCGGAGAAGCGCGCGTGGGAGCTCCAAGCCTGGAGCGCTTCCCTGGAGCAGCAAGTGGAGTTGCGCCTGGCCGCCCTTGCATCACTGAAGGGAACGCCTGCCGAGGAAGAGGAGCTTCGGAGGCGTGAGGAGGGGCTGATGTTGGAGTCTGCTGATCGCAACCTCGACCTCGAGCGGTGGAGACGAGGGAGCGCCTGGTTACCCAGGCAGAGGATGACGTCAGCGCGAGGGTGGCTCGGCTCCAGGAAGAGGTTGACCGCCGCATGGCAGAAGCTCACGCAGATCTGGCGCGTGAGTTCGTCCAGAAGCTGGGGTTGATCGAAGCTGAGGCTGTAGGCAGGACTGCCACCCTCAGGTCCAAGTTGGTTGAGACGACGCAGCGCACGGAGGCCTCCGCAGCCGCCCTAGTCTCAGCGCAGACTGAGTTAGCCTCCTCCCGCGCCGAGTTGCTCCTCCTCCAACAGTGAGTTGACGACGCCGAGGCCGTTGCGCGGCAGACCAGAGAAGAGATTCTCCAATGGCAGACGCTGGAGCGCACACACGGCCCCATGCTCCAGGAGCTCAGGAATAGGGCCAACACACCCCTGGGCAATGTATGCGATGCGGCCGCTCTGCATCCTCACGTGACCAACTATGCCGGCCATCTCCGGTTCTTCACTGATGTGGTGACGCATCTGGAGAATCGTTCCGACAGAGCTCGCCAACTTGTCAAGGAGAGAAGCTGAGTCCTGCTCGGGCATGCGTTCTCCCGTGTTTTCAGCCATCTTCAGGACAAAGATCCCCACTTTGACTTCGACGTCGTCATTGCTCCGGTGCCCTTGGTCATCCGAGGCAACCTGGCGCAGTGGGTAGAGGACAACATGGATGCTCTCGTTAGGGCCTTTGCCTCTGATGATGATGGTGTGGTCGTGGCTGCAGATGAAGGTGACGTGGTAAATGGTGGTGAAGATGGCATTGGCGACAGCGATGATGATGATAGTGATGGTGGCAGCGGCGCCAGCGACGCCTCCCGAGGCGACCTAGAGGACGCAGTGAGCGATATGTTTGATTAACCCTGTGTATCCTTGTTGTCTTTCCCTGCACACGAAAAGCTCGGGCGCGACCCTGAAAGTTGTGAGAGCATTTTTGGGAGGGGAAGCCCCTCGTGTAAAAGGATCGTCACTTGCACGCTTGTAGATGTAACACCGGGCGCGCGCTTGTGTTGGGCTACTAACCCCGTGATGAGTTAGTTGACGTGGTTTACCTTTAGCCCGGACAAGTCTCGAGCAAGCTTGCGGGGGCCACAGTCTTCTGAGGGCCCTCTAGGGGTATCCGTTAGTCTTGCGATGAGAGCCTCCTGAGAGCGAGAGACAGCCGCGGTCCGGAGTGCTTGCGTGCTTGGCCCAGCCCGGCTCGCGAGGGGCTCGCGAGGGGGAGGCAGCTGACGCTAACTTCGCACGTACGGCAGAAACCAGAACACGAGAAATCGCACAAACGCGACAAGACATCCCCCCCCCCCCGAACACACGCAAATCTCAAGCTCAAGTTCAACTTAAATTCAAAGCAGGGAAGCTCGACAACAGAGAAAGAAGCAAAAAGCAAAGGCCGCGTCCGGCACCTAGTCTAGTCTTCGACGTCTTCTCACCAGCGCGGAGCTAAGTGCTGCCACTGGGCGTGGGCGGGAGCCCCCGAGGCCCAAGGGCGGCTCTCCGGAGACTCCGGGGTGTGTACAACCCCAACTCATTATAACGTGAGAGTGTCACGGGCGGTGAGCTTGACAGGCACTGGGCCTTCTTCGCAGGTAACGGCCTTGCTTCATATCGCCAGATGAGGGGCCCGCCTTGCACCACACTCGACCGCCATTGACGGTGACCGGAAACCAAGGATGACGCCAATGGGGTAGAGCGGTCGCCAGCGGTTCCCCTGACGACCACGGGTCCTCTGCCGGGTGCAGGACCTGCGGCGCCTCCCCGACAGAGGGCCTACCTCTGAGGAACAGCTTGCTCCACACATCATGGGGAGGGGCCTGGCTCCCGGCCCCTCTCCAGCAGCCCCCAGTGTGCCCCTCCTGGCGGAAGGGAGGCTGCTGAGCTGGGGCAACCTTCCGCTATCGTGACCTGAACTTCCTGCGACCCATGGTTAGCATAAGCTTGCTCCTGAGTAATAAGCGATACACGATAGTCGCTGCCGCCGGCGCGGTTGGTGAGGCTTCCTTGGGGCTCCTGGATAGGCTAGGCTTCTGGCGCCTCTTCCTCCCATCCTGGCCCGGGGAATGAGTCGTGGTCGTCTTCTAGCACATACTCCCGATCCACCATATGGGGCACATAAGCCTCCGAGGCCGCTACCCCGAAGGCTTCACTGTACCGCGCCATGCTCCAAGTGGCTCGGCCCAGCACGTCGTCCTAGTGGTGAGAGGGTACCAGCCCGTCCGGGCTATAGGCAGTGAAGCGCGTGCCCTCGCTCACCGAAGGCGGTGTTGGTGTAGCTTGACGCCCGGAGTTGATGGTTGAGCTGGGGTTGACGAAGCCTTGGGTCATGCTTGAGGGCATGCGAGCATGGACGGGCCCGCCGCGCGATCCACCCAAGGCTTGGGGTGGGAGCTGGACACAGAAGGGATGCGCCCCCAAAGCTGCGGCATCCAGGAGCTCGGCAATGCGCTCCAGCAGCACATCTACGCCCCCAAACCTGCACCGCAGCAGTTCCCGAGCCACCGTGAGCGCGGCCCTCGTGTTTGCTTGCTCCCGCCGGGTGTGTGGTGCCATGGTTGCGGCATGACTTGAGGCCCTTGCTGCTGATCGTATCTGCCGTGGAGTAAGGGCCAGCGGAGTTTGACCGCGTCGCCCGTGCCCCGCAGCGTTATGCGGAGCGCGGGCTGCCTGGAGCGCGGGGTCGGGGTTGCCTTGGGCAGGCGGAACGACATGGCCAGGCCATGTCGCCCAGCGGTCGGCGTTGGTCATCGGGTCACCTGACATGGATGCGACGAAGCGGTGGAACGCAGATCAGGGGAAGGAGGATTCCGGTGCACCCCTACCTGGTGCACCAAATGTCAGATTTCGTGTTCCGGCAAAACCCTTAAGGTTCGAACTCTGGGGTGCGCGCGGAGATCTTTCTCCTACCGATCTACTCCCTCGCCACGCCGTGGATCTAAGCTAGCAAGATGAACAACAAAAGGGACGCAAGATTTATACTGGTTCAGGCCACCATTGTGGTGTAATACCCTACTTCAGTGTGTGGTGTGTGGATTGCCTCTTGGCCTGATGAGGAACGGTACAGGGGGAAGAACTGCCTCACGAGGGGAGGAGTTATTGTGCTGGTGTGGGTGGTTCTGGTCAGGGTTCGATTGGTCGATCCCCTTGCCTTGGGAGTGGCTAGTCCTATTTATAGAGGTCTTGGTCCTCTTCCCAAATATTGAGTGGGATGGGATTCCACAATGGTGGGATTTGAAGGGGGACAGCTAGTACAGGCTATCCTGACTAAAGGTGGTCTTTGACTGTCAAAAGCACTGGCGATGACGCCGTCTTGGGATCCACGGTGACCTCCGTCTTGCCGTCCTCCTGGTCCTGGTCTTGTTGCACCGATAGGGAAACCTTTGCCTGATGCCTTGGTACTCCGCGCCTGCGCTTGCCCCCTTAGCACCAAAGGGAAATAAGGACGCTGCGCTGGCCGGTGCCCGCCTAGTCTCGATCGTCATGGCTTGCATTATGTGCACCTCGCAAGGTAATCCTCTCCTTGATCTCTCCGCCTCCTCGCGAGCCTGTCTGGTGAGGCCGCTCCTGGGAGGCCTTGCGCCATCCGCCCCGCGAGGCTTGGCCCCTCGCGAGGGTCTTGAACCTGGGTTGATGTAGACGAGCCGAACTGGGCCACTGATGAGCCGCGCCACAAGCCGAAGGCAGGAAAGTCTGGATACTATTGGAAATATGCCCTAGATGCAATAATAAAATGATTATTATTATATTTCTTTGTTCATGATAATTGTGTATTATTCATGCTATAATTGTATTAATCGGGAACCATGATACATGTGTGAATACATAGACCACAACATGTCCCTAGTGAGCCTCTAGTTGACTAGCTCGTTGATCAACAGATGGTCATGGTTTTCTGACTATGGACATTGGATGTCATTGATAACGGGATCACATCATTAGGAGAATGATGTGATGGACAAGACCCAATCCTGAGCATAGCACAAGATCGTGTAGTTCGTTTGCTAAAGCTTTTCTAATGTAAAGTATCAGTTCCTTAGACCATGAGATTGTGTAACTCCCGGATACCGTAGGAGTGCTTTGGGTGTACCAAACGTCACAACATAACTGGGTGACTATAAAGGTGCACTACAGGTATCTCCGAAAGTGTCTGTTGGGTTGGCATGAATCGAGGCTGGGATTTGTCACTCCGTATGACGGAGAGGTATCTCTGGGCCCACTCGGTAATGCATCATCATAATGAGCTCAATGTGACTAATTGGTTAGTCACGGGATCATGCATTATGTAACGAGTAAAGTGACTTGCCGGTAACGAGATTGAACGAGGTATTGGGATACCGACGATCGAATCTAGGGCAAGTAACGTACAGATTGACAAAGGGAATTGTTTACGGGATTACTCGAATCCTCGACATCGTGGTTCATCCGATGAGATCATCGTGGAACATGTGGGAGCCAACATGGGTATCCAGATCCCGCTGTTGGTTATTGGCCGGAGAGCTGTCTCGGTCATGTCTGCGTGATTGCCGAACCCGTAGGGTCTACACACTTAAGGTTCGATGACGCTAGGGTTATTAGGAAGACTTGTATGTGATTACCGAATGTTGTTCAGAGTCCCGGATGAGATCCTGGACGTCACGAGGAGTTCTGGAATGATCCGGAGGTGAAGATTTATATATGGGAAGTTGTCATCCGGTCACCGGAAATGTTCGGGGGCATATCGGTATTGTACCGGGGCCACCGGAGGGGTTTCGGGGGTCCACCGGGAGGGGCCACCTCTCCCGGAGGGCCTCATGGGCTCCAGAGGGAAGGGAACCAGCCCTAGGAGGGCTGGGCGCCACCCCCCTTGGGCCCATGCGCCTAGGGTTGGGGGGGGAACCCTAAAGGGGGCGCTCCCCTTGCTTGGGGGGCAAGCCCCCTCCCCTTAGCCGCCGCCCCCCCTCTAGATCTCATCTAGAGGGGGCCGGCCCCCTTCGCCCTTCTCCTATAAATAGAGGGGCGAGGGGAGGGCTGCAGCACCACATCTAAGGCGCAACCCCTCCCCTCCCCAATACCTCTCCTCCTCCGCAAGAGCTTGGCGAAGCCCTGCCGGAGTACTGCCACTCCATCACCACCACGCCGTCGTGCTGCTGTTGGAGCCCCTCTTCCTCAACCTCTCCCTCCTCCTTGCTGGATCAAGGCGCGGGAGACGTCACTGGGCTGCACGTGTGTTGAACGCGGAGGTGCCGTTGTTCGGCGCTAAGATCGGAATCCACTGCGATCTGAATCGCTTCGAGTACGACTCCCTCATCTGCGTTCTTGTAACGCTTCTGTCTCACGGTCTTCAAGGGTATGAAGATGCACTCCCCTCTCTCTCGTTGCTAGTTGCTCCATAGATTGATCTTGGTGATGCGTAGAAATTTTTTATTTTCTGCAACGATCCCCAATAGATACCCCCATATCCAAGACGCCAACACAATCCAACCTCTATGACCTCACCAACTAAATAAAAGAGAAGTGTACCATCATATAGAGCATCTGCCTCTCCTCCTCCTCGATATCGGGGGTTAGGTAGGGTGCTCGGGCATATAGGATAAACCTTTAAACGGTTTATCTCCATATGTTTGAACACCCCGGCCGGCAAACCCACATCAACATCATTCTTTACGTAGTGACTCCAATGTTCTTTAAGGTAAAAGAAATACGAGAATCCAAAAATGAAAGAAAAGATTTTGTTGTGGAAGTACCTGAGTTGGGTGTCCAAGTGGATGCATCATGTAGATAAACATAATTTTATTATCAAGGGAGCTGGTAAATACATAAATTGCAAGCAAATATGAAACAATCACATATGCCTCAAATCCTTGTTAACGACAGAGTAATGACGGAGTACTTGGTCTTCTCCTTGTCCAGGTGCACCTCGACGTAGTATGCAAATTTTTTGAAGAGCTCATCGAGGACGGATTCGCCGAAATGGCTTGCAAATAGGGGCTCCATCACTGCCCTCAAGCTCTTGGAGGAATTTATGCCACTTTGGGCACTGTTGCGCACATCATTGCCTTGCGAATCGTCGTAAGGATCCCAGTTGGTCTCGAACAGCTTGTTATGATTCATGCGAAACTGCTGGCTTTGTTCGACGATTGCTTTGACTTCTTCCATCGATGGGCCGTACAAAGGTAGATTAAAGGAGTCGAGCTTTTCCTTCTCCACGAGGCCCTGTAATTACCAGTATGATTTAGCAACAGTTTAGAGTCTTGAAATATAAATGCCACAAATATACTATATCCTCGCGTACCTCGTCAACAAGTGATTGCACAGACTGTGAAAGTAGCCCGAGTAGACGGCAGAGACCTCCGCTGTAGGCATCGCCATGTTTCCTCCCTAGAAATGTGAGCATCATCTGTCCGCCTGCAACTAGTTCTTCATGTCGCAGCCGGAGGAACAACAACATGTCCTTCTCAAACTGCACTTGGTACATTTTTACCACCGATGGTGGGGTAGTCATCCCAATGTAGATGTTTCCTTTGTTGAGATATGGTCTTTTCTTGCCCTCTAATCCATGGGGAAGCTGTGTATAACATATAGCATTTTTTTATAGAGGTTCTTATGTAAATTGACATTATTTTGAGTAGTCAAGTTGGCTTCATCAATTGACCAACTTTTGCGTATTAAGTAGAGAGATGTGGATGATTAAAGTATAAAAATTGCAAGCAGTTTTTTCTTTTCTGGCAGCAAAATGTGCAAATGAGTGTGTTTGTTAGTAGTGGCATGTACCCGAGAGCGCCAATGCAGGCAATACGACGAGTGAAAGAGATGAACACTGCTGCGAGGCAGAAGCCTCGTGTAGTAGGAGCTCGGCAACCCGGCGATGAAGAAAGCAGGTATCTCCTCTCCCTTGCGACGACCCATACCAATCGAGTTCTTGAACCGTTGAACCGATCGGAAGACGCGGTTGAAGTCATTTCCTGGTAAATCGTTGAGAAAGAACTGGAGCTCGGCGGGACGGCCACCGAGCTTCTCAAGATGGTGGCTGACCGCTTCGATCACATTGGAGACGAAGAGGAGCGTGTTCTCGCCTGAAGAGCAGCCCAGGTCAACGATGGTCATTGTTGGATGGAGGAGAGCCGCGTACGCTCGTGTCACGGCCTCCTGGAGAGCTGGCTTGGTCTCAGCCAAGGCATTTTCCTAAGATAAACGGCGGAAAGGGAAATCTTTATGAACAATTGCAGCTGAATCCAGCAATCAAATTAGGATTGCAAGGGAAGATACTACTCCTTCCATTTCTTTTAGTCTGCATATAAAGTTCGGTAAAAGTCGAGCATTGTAAAATTTGACTAACTTTATAAAGAAATATTATCATTCATGATATGAAATCAATATTATCAGATGCACCATGAAACGTATTTTCATACTATATAGTTTTAGTATTATAGATGTTCACCTTTTTTATATAAATTTGATCAAACTTTGTGTAGTTTTACTTTGACCAAATTTTATACGTGGAGTAAAAAGAAATGAAAAGAGCACGTGAGAAGATATATACAGTATGAAACCTGAAGCCTTGAGTTCTTGGCGTAGCTGTTCTCGTCTTCTCCTTCGGCCATATGGAAGTCATGCTCCATCCTCATGGCTGCCAGCCACTAAGCAGCAAGCCTGGCCTCTAGGTGTTGTAGAGGAGGAGATGGAGTAGGAGTGGTTGCAATTCATTGTTCATACGTGTACGCTCACGAACCTGGCCGCGCGGTCGTTTCCTGACCAGAGGCTTATTCCATATACGGTAAATGCTCGTCCACCCACGTACTACTCCCTCCGTCTAAAAATGCTTGTCGGAGAAATCGGTAAAAATGGATGTATCTATGACTAAATTACGTCTAGATACATTTATTTTATTAACAAGTGTTTCCGGACGAAAGGAGTACTAATTAAGAATAGGCTGCCTCTCCCCTTTCCCCTCATGTTTTGTGTGATTGCAACTTGAGCGTTGTTTGGATGATAGCCGTGGACAGAACGGATGAAAGTGACCTCTCCATTCTTCATGCTAAATAACCTCTGAGAGCACCTGATTAGTGACCGGACAGAAGATAGAATGAAAAAAGTGAACCAACTTAATGAAATCCAGAGGTTTTTTTAGAATATGATGGAATCCAGAGGTTCCAAGTGGCGGCCTTAAAAATCAAAAATCAGGGAGACCTGAATAAAAAATTGGTGCACTTCAAGCTAGACTGTCGACTGGGCATTGCATATCAGCTATCTGTTGGCATTATCACAAGCAAGCAAGCAAGCACACGCGTAAAAATAGACTTCCATTTTCTTTTCTCTCGGTATATATATTCGAAAGGATTAATATTAATAAGGCACTCCTTAAAATTTAGAGAAGAATTATGTAAACGAACATCCATCATTAGTGCTTCTATGCACCACTTCTTCCGGTTGTCATGTCTCATGTCAAGATCTTTTCTTATGTATAGCACACGTGCACATGGGACAACTCATAATGCAATACCACAATTACTTATGCAATTTGTTTGAGCTTTCCGAGAAGATTGCCAACAAGAAAAAAAACCAAGGTATAGAAAAAATAATTAATCATATTTTCAGTTGTTGGTCATGGAATTGCTCACGACGAGTGGTGGCATGTACCTGAGAGCGCCAATGCAGGCAATACGACGAGTGAAAGAGATGAACACTGTTGTGAGGCAGAAGCCTCGTGTAGTAGGAGCTCGGCAACCCGGCGATGAAGAAAGCAGGTATCTCCTCTCCCTTGTGACCACCCATACCAATCGAGTTCTTGAACCGTTGAACCGATCGGAAGACGCGGTTGAAGTCATTGCTTGGTAAATCGTTGAGAACGAACTGGAGCTCGGCGGTATGGCCACCGAGCTTCTGAAGATGGTGGCTGACCGGTTCGATCACATTGGAGACGAAGAGGAGCGTGTTCTCGCCTGAAGAGGAGCCCAGGTCAACAATGGTCATTGTTGGATGGAGGAGGGCCGCGCACGCTCGTGTCACGGCCTCCTGGAGAGCTGGCTTGGTCTCAACCAAGCACTAGTAGAAAAGGGGGCAATGGTCCAGGCCAGGTCAGCCCATTAGTCCCGGTTCAACCCAGAACCGGGACCAATGGGGGCATTGGACCCGGTTCGTGAGCCCCGGGGGCCGGCCGGGCCACGTGGGCCATTGGTCCCGATTCGTCTAGACCTTTTGGTCCCGGTTGGTTGGACGAACCGGGACCAATGCGCCTCGCTCCTGGCCCACCATCATTGGTCCCAGTTGGTGGGACGAACCGGGACCAAAGTCTGCCCTTTAGTCCCGGTTCAAGCCACCAACTGGGACTAAAGGGTTGGCCCTCGTTGCGGTCAGAGTTTAGTCCCACTTCGCCAACCGAAGGGGAATCAGACCGGTTTATAAGCCCCTCCCTCTCTCCCTTTGTTGAGCTCCTCTCAAAATCAAAATAGATGCCCTTATACAGGAAATTTAATCTAAATTCATATGAATTTCTCTGAAATTAGTAGAAATTCATTATGAATTTAGGTTGAATTTTCTCTATAAGCGCATCTATACTCATTTCTGAGCAGTTTTTTATATAGTTTTTTTTCTTTTCCGCTATATTTATTTTTTTATTTTTATTTCTGAGTTGTAATAAGTCATTAAAAATAAGCATCTATACTCATTTTTTAGTTAAGTTAATCACAACTATTGTTTTTCTATTTATTTTTGAGTAGTTTTTTATATAGTTTTTTTTCTTTTCTGCTATATTTATTTTTTTTCTATTTTTTCTGAATTGTAATAAGTCATTAAAAATAAGCATCTATGCTCATTTTTTAAGTAAAGTTACAAGCATGGAGATGATGGCATGCGCAAGGGGAACAAGAACAGAGTTACAAGTGATGATTTCAGGTCTTTGAAGCCACCATAACGAGTGCATGAAGCCTTGGACGAAATATACAAGATGTCACTTCATAAATTTCGTCTAGAGGCTATTATAGGTGCTGCGTCACCTTTTTATTGGGCCAGGCCCATGTAATTTCGAAATACATAAGTATAGACTATTTTTAGAGTCCGTATGTGTGGGGAAACAAGAGATAGGGTTGATTTCGGACCCCTCCACCAAGGGCCACGAAATTCCCCCTCTCTTCCTCCATATATACAGCCCTTAGGGCACCGTTTAGACTTTGGGTTTTGTTTAGATTAAAGTTCGCCATAGCTGCAACTTCGCGTACTTCGTTTGTGTTCAACGACCAGACAAAGGCGTCACAGAACCCCACCTTGATCAATAAAGCTTTCATCTTATATTCGCAATATCCAGATTGCAATCTTAGTTTCTTGCTTGTTCTTCGTTTGCTCGCAGGAAACAGACCCTCATGGTCAGGTTGATCGTGCTCCGGCGTGGTCAATAATCTCTTGGAGTTGGTTTAGCGATTGCTAAGGCGCGACGTCCTCGCACGTTCATAGTCGGATCGTCAAAGTCGACTTCCACCAAAGCGATATCCATCATCTCATCGAAAGACGGGACACCTTTGCCTCTATCAAGTGGTATCAGATTTCTAGGTTGCTCAGTGAGATTTTACAGTTTTTCGTAGTTTAGATCGAGTCTGTTCTTCATACCTACAGTCCACGAAAAAGCCACAAAAAAATTAGGGTTAGTTCATCATATCCGAATCAATCTGAGCCTTTGCATAATCTTTTTAGGGTTTTGCTTTGTTGAATTTGCGGTTGCATCATCGTGTCTAGTTGCTGGTCTTAGAGTCTAGTCTTTTAGAGTTTCGAGTTCTGGTCATAAGTTGTCACGCCGTCGCCGCACCATCATCATCGCCCCTGCGATCTACCACCACCGCTTATCCGCCACCGCTTCGAATCCGTATCCATATACCACCACCGCTGTCATATACCACCACCGCTGCCATCTACCACCATATATCCACCACCAATCCGAGTTCTTGTCATATTAGGTTTATTTTCGAGATCCATCTAGATTCCGATTCGTGTTTCCTTGCCGGAGTAGGTTTCGAAAAAAAAAGAGTCCGGAAACCACCCTCCGTTTAGGCCCAAAATTTTTCGAAAACGCATTTTTCGAAAAAAATTCTGGCTATCCTATTTTTAGGTGTTTTTGAGTGTTTTGAGACAGGTGCCATTATAGGAAGTTTTTTTTGACCCGTTTCCAGTTTTTGGGTCCGGGCAGTCGAAAAAAAAATTTGGTCGAAAAAATTTCGTGCCCATCCTGTCAGTTTGACCTAGGAAGAGTTTTGAGACACTCGCCATTATAGTGATTTTTCGCAAAAAAAAACATTGCAAAAAAAAACAGCGCAAAAAAATGAGCGAAAAAAAATCCAGACTGTGCTTTTCCCTTGTTTACGTGTCGCGCCGTGATTTTGTTGGTGTTCTAGGCTCGCGTCTCTAGCACAGTCTAGCCTAGGACTAGCACAGTACCGTCGTTGAGCGTTTATTCAACTTTGTATCTCTGAATTGATTATTGCTGACCCTTTTTGCTACCATATTATAAGCCTTCCCAGCTCCACATACATCTACGTCGTGCGTTTGACTCTCCCTGGTAATCGCTCTATCCAAGCTTTGAGAGTTTTTGACTACAACGGTTGCCGATCACCGCCTACTGCTGGGTAAGAACTGGTAAGAATTTGAGATTTGCTTGACGGATTTGTGACACCCACCACCACCTCTTGTTAGTAGTCTGTAGGATCATATTCTTGTGTGTTTCTATTGCTGCTAACCATGCCAGGATCACGAGCCGACGAGACTGACTGGGAGAACATGACGAATAAGGATTTGCATGATAAATTTCAGCAAATGATGAGTGGACAGGTGCAAGATGTGCTAAACAGATTTGAGGAGGCCATGGAGAAGATAGATGGCATGGAGAAGATGTTCGAAACAAAGCTCGATAACAAGTTTAATGAATTGCTCGTGCGTCTTCCACCACCACCACCCGCTGCACCTAACGCACCTCTCCAACAACAACAACAACGACTACCTCCACATCATGAAACAGACCTCCGCCGAGCGAGCCGTGTTCCTCTTGCGTTTGGCCAAATTGTTGGTGCTGCTGTTGATACTTCTGTGGCTCCTGCTGCTGATGCGGAGGAGGATGATTATGTGGGAGATTACGAGGATGAGGTTGCTCAAAATCAGAACTACGTGCAACCACCTGCACCACAACCACCAGGTCGTCCACATGCAAATAATCACAATGGTAGGGCTTTCCCTCAGGTGCGAGATCATGACCATCTTCCTAAACTGAAATTGAATATTCCACCTTTCGAGGGTAGATATGTTCCTGATATATATCTTACTTGGGAGTTAGAAACTGAACAACGATTTACATGTTTACAATATCCCGAGGAGAGACGGGTTGCCGCTGCTGTTTGTGCTTTCACTAGTTTTGCATGTGTATGGTGGTCTGAACATTGTAGATTATATCCTATTCCAACTACTTGGGCTGCTTTGAAAACTGCTATGCGTACTCGTTGGGTTCCACCATATTATCAACGTGAATTGCTTCAAAAATTACAGCGCTTAAGACAAGGAAAAATTCTGTAGAAGAATATTATCAGGAATTACAAACTGGCATGATTAGATGTGGTATTGTTGAGGAGAATGAAGCTATGCTTGCACGTTTTCTGGGTGGATTAAATAGAGAGATTCAGACCATTCTAGACTATAAGGAGTATACTAATATCACTCGTTTATTCCATCTTGCTTGTAAAGCTGAACGTGAAGTGCAGGATCGACAAGCATTGGCGCGAACTAACTTTTCTGCAGGCCGACCTTCATCATGGACACCGCGTGCATCTTCTACTTCAACTGCACCAGCACCTCAATCAGGTGCCTCCTCCAGTCGTGATACAAGAAAACAGGCACAACCACCATTATCTGCCAAGAGCGCACCTGCTGGGCCTGCACAGAGTTCTTCTTCTTCCATGGCATCAACAGGGCACACAAGTGATATTATTTGTCGTCGTTGTAAGGGAGGAGGTCATTATGCGAGAGAATGCAAATCTCCGCGTGTGATGATTGCTACCGAGGATGGTGGATATGAGTCCGCTAGTGACTATGATGAGGAGACTTTGGCTCTTATTACACGTGAAGAACATGGTGGAGATGATTCTGATCATGAGACGCAATACATGGCTCCTGAAGACGCTGACAGGTATGAATGTTTAGTTGCTCAACGTGTTTTGAGTGTGCAGGTCACACAAGCTGAGCAAAATCAGAGGCACAATTTGTTCCATACCAAGGGAGTTGTGAAAGAACGTTCTGTGCGCGTCATCATAGATGGAGGGAGCTGCAACAACTTGGCTAGCATGGAGATGGTGGAGAAGCTTTCTCTCACCACAAGACCACATCCACATCCTTACTACATCCAATGGTTCAACAACAGCGGCAAGGTTAAGGTAACACGTACTGTTCGTGTGCATTTTAGTATCTCTACATATGCTGATTATGTTGATTGTGATGTGGTACCTATGCAAGCATGTTCCTTATTACTTGGTAGACCATGGCAATTTGATAAAAAATTTGTACACCATGGTAGAAACAATCAGTATACTCTTGTTCATAAGGATAAAAATATTACTTTGCTTCCTATGACTCCTGATTCTATTTTGAAAGATGATATTAATAGAGCTAATAAAGCAAAACAGGAGAAGAATAAGAGTGAAAATCAGATTGTGGCAAAAGAATTTGAGCAACAAATGAAGCCTAATCATAAACCATCTAGTGTTGCTTCTGAAATTAAATTGAAAAGTGCATGTTTATTTGCCACCAAATCTGATATTGATGAGCTAGATTTCAGCAAATCTGTTTGCTATGCTTTTGTGTGCAAAGAGGCATTATTTTCATTCGAGGACGTGCCTTCCTCTTTGCCTCCTGCTATCACTAACATTTTGCAGGAGTTCGCTGACGTCTTTCCACAAGACGTGCCACCGGGATTACCACCTATTCGAGGGATTGAGCATCAGATTGACTTAATTCCCGGTGCTTCACTGCCAAACCGTGCGCCATACCGTACCAATCCAGAGGAGACGAAGGAGATTATGCGTCAAGTACAAGAGCTTCTCGACAAAGGTTATATACGCGAATCCCTTAGTCCTTGTGCTGTTCCTATTATTCTAGTGCCGAAAAAGGATGGTACATCGCGTATGTGTGTTGATTGTAGAGGCATTAATAATATTACTATTCGT
This sequence comes from Triticum aestivum, assembly GCF_018294505.1. Taxonomy (NCBI): domain Eukaryota; kingdom Viridiplantae; phylum Streptophyta; class Magnoliopsida; order Poales; family Poaceae; genus Triticum; species Triticum aestivum. Next base: position 661,353,638 of record NC_057810.1, on the reverse strand, counting down.
TATCGTCATCCTATTCCTAGGCTAGATGATATGCTTGATGAATTGAGTGGCTCTACAATATTCTCCAAAGTTGATTTGCGTAGTGGATACCATCAAATTCGTATGAAATTGGGGGATGAATGGAAAACAGCATTTAAAACTAAGTTTGGATTATATGAGTGGTTAGTCATGCCTTTTGGGTTAACTAATGCGCCTAGTACTTTCATGAGACTAATGAACGAAGTTTTACGTGCTTTCATTGGACGATTTGTGGTAGTCTATTTTGATGATATACTGATTTATAGCAGATCTTTGGAAGAACATTTGGAACATTTACGTGCTGTTTTTATTGCTCTACGTGATGCACGTTTGTTTGGTAACCTTGGGAAGTGCACCTTTTGCACCGACCGAGTATCTTTTCTTGGCTATGTTGTTACTCCACAGGGAATTGAAGTTGATAAAGCCAAGATTGAAGCTATTGAGAGTTGGCCGCAGCCCAAAACGGTCACACAAGTGAGGAGTTTTCTTGGCCTCGCTGGATTCTATAGGCGTTTTGTGAGAGATTTCAGCACCATTGCTGCACCTCTCAATGAGCTTACAAAGAAAGATGTGCCTTTTCTTTGGGGTACCGCACAGGAAGAAGCCTTCTCGGTATTGAAAGATAAGTTGACACATGCTCCTTTACTCCAACTTCCTGATTTTAATAAGACTTTTGAGCTTGAATGTGATGCTAGTGGAATTGGATTAGGAGGTGTGTTATTACAAGATGGCAAACCTGTTGCATACTTTTCTGAAAAATTGAGTGGGCCTAGTCTGAATTATTCTACTTATGATAAAGAATTATATGCTCTTGTTCGGACTTTAGAAACATGGCAACATTATTTATGGCCCAAAGAATTTGTTATACATTCTGATCATGAATCTTTGAAACATATTAAAAGTCAAGCTAAACTGAATCGTAGACATGCTAAATGGGTTGAATTCATTGAGACTTTCCCTTATGTCATTAAACACAAGAAGGGAAAAGAAAATGTTATTGCTGATGCATTGTCTCGTCGCTATACTATGCTTTCACAACTTGACTTCAAAATATTTGGTTTGGAGACCATCAAAGATCAATATGTGCATGATGCTGATTTTAAAGATGTAATGCAGAATTGTAAAGAAGGAAGAATGTGGAACAAGTTTGTCGTTAACGATGGATTTGTGTTTCGTGCTAACAAGCTATGCATTCCAGCTAGCTCCGTTCGTCTTTTGTTGTTGCAGGAGGCGCATGGAGGAGGATTAATGGGACACTTTGGCGTGAAGAAGACGGAGGACGTACTTGCTACACATTTCTTTTGGCCAAAGATGAGACGGGATGTTGAGCGTTTTATTGCTCGCTGCACTACATGTCAAAAAGCTAAGTCACGACTCAATCCTCATGGTTTATATATGCCTTTGCCTGTACCTAGTGTTCCTTGGGAGGATATATCTATGGACTTTGTTTTAGGTTTACCTCGAACAAAGAAGGGGAGGGATAGCATATTTGTTGTCGTGGATAGATTCTCGAAAATGGCACACTTTATACCATGTCATAAAAGCGATGATGCTGTTAATGTTGCTGATTTGTTCTTTCGTGAAATTATTCGCTTGCATGGTGTGCCAAATACTATTGTTTCAGATCGTGATACTAAATTTCTTAGCCACTTTTGGAGATGTTTATGGGCTAAGTTGGGGACTAAACTGCTTTTTAGTACTACTTGTCACCCCCAAACTGATGGCCAAACTGAAGTAGTCAATAGAACATTGTCTACTATGCTTAGGGCTGTTTTGAAGAGTAATAAGAAAATGTGGGAGGAATGCTTGCCTCATATTGAATTTGCTTATAATCGTTCATTGCATTCTACTACTAAGATGTGCCCTTTTGAAGTTGTGTATGGTTTCCTACCTCGTGCACCTATTGATTTGTTGCCTCTTCCATCTTCGGAGAAGGTTAATTTTGATGCTAAACAATGTGCTGAATTGATTTTAAAAATGCATGAGTTAACTAAGGAAAACATTGAGCGTATGAATGCCAAATATAAACTTGCTGGAGATAAGGGTAGAAAACATGTTGTGTTTGCACCTGGAGATCTTGTTTGGTTACATTTGCGTAAGGATAGATTTCCTGATTTGCGCAAATCAAAGCTCATGCCACGGGCTGATGGTCCCTTTAAGGTGTTAGAGAAAATAAATGATAATGCATATAAACTTGAGCTGCCTGCAGATTTTGGGGTTAGTCCCACTTTTAACATTGCAGATTTGAAGCCTTATTTGGGTGAGGAAGATGAGCTTCCGTCGAGGACGACTTCATTTCAAGAAGGGGAGGATGATGAGGACATCAATACCATTGTTACACCCACAACCCCTGCTGCTATACATACTGGACCAATTACTAGAGCTCGCGCACGCCAACTAAATTACCAGGTACTTTCGTTTCTTGGTAATGATTCTAATGTTCATGAGAATATGATGCTGCCTAAATTGGATACATTTGTTTTGCTTACAAATGAAGGGCCTAGCTTGGAGAAGGATGAACATTGGAGCAAGAACAAGCATGGAGATGATGGCATGCGCAAGGGGAACAAGAACAGAGTTACAAGTGATGATTTCAGGTCTTTGAAGCCACCATAACGAGTGCATGAAGCCTTGGACGAAATATACAAGATGTCACTTCATAAATTTCGTCCAGAGGCTATTATAGGTGCTGCGTCACCTTTTTATTGGGCCAGGCCCATGTAATTTCGAAATACATAAGTATAGGCTATTTTTAGAGTCCGTATGTGTGGGGAAACAAGAGATAGGGTTGATTTCGGACCCCTCCACCAAGGGCCACGAAATTCCCCCTCTCTTCCTCCATATATACAGCCCTTAGGGCACCGTTTAGACTTTGGGTTTTGTTTAGATTAAAGTTCGCCATAGCTGCAACTTCGCGTACTTCGTTTGTGTTCAACGACCAGACAAAGGCGTCACAGAACCCCACCTTGATCAATAAAGCTTTCATCTTATATTCGCAATATCCAGATTGCAATCTTAGTTTCTTGCTTGTTCTTCGTTTGCTCGCAGGAAACAGACCCTCGTGGTCAGGTTGATCGTGCTCCGGCGTGGTCAATAACCTCTCGGAGTTGGTTTAGCGATTGCTAAGGCGTGACGTCCTCGCACGTTCATAGTCGGATCGTCAAAGTCGACTTCCACCAAAGCGATATCCATCATCTCATCGAAAGACGGGACACCTTTGCCTCTATCAGCATTGAGCCTCTTCTTCATTGTCTCTGCACTCAGGGCTTATAAACAGCTGCGAGTGCCTCTCGCTGGGCGAGGTGGGACTAAAAAAACAGCTGCAGAAAGAATCCACTAAAAAACAATTGCAGAAAATAAAAAATTAGACGGGTCCATTGGTACCGGTTGGTGGAGCCAACCGGTACGAATACCCCTTGTCGGTGTCAAAACCGGCGGATCTCGGGTAGGGGGTCCCGAACTGTGTGTCTAGGCGGATGGTAACAGGAGACAAGGGACACGATGTTTTACCCAGGTTCGGGCCCTCTTGATGGAGGTAAAACCCTACGTCCTGCTTGATTAATATTGATGATGTGTGTTACAAGAGTGGATCTACCACGAGATCAAGGAGGCTAAACCCTAGAAGCTAGCCTATGGTATGATTGTTGTTCGTCCTATGGACTAAAGCCATCCGGTTTATATAGACACCGGAGAGGGCTAGGGTTACACAGAGTCGGTTACAATGGTAGGAGATCTACATATCCGTATCGCCAAGCTTGCCTTCCACGCCAAAGAAAGTCCCATCCGGACACGGGACGAAGTCTTCAATCTTGTATCTTCATAGTCTTGGAGTCCGGCCCATGATGATAGTTCAGCTATCCGGACACCCCCTAGTCCAGGACTCCCTCAGTAGCCCCTGAACCAGGCTTCAATGACGACGAGTTCGGCACGCATATTGTCTTCGGCATTGCAAGGCGGGTTCCTCCTCCGAATAATTTATAGAAGATTGTGAACACCAGGATAGTGTCCGGCTCTGCAAAAATAAATACCACGTACCACCGTAGGGAGAATAATATTACACCAGTTCAATCTGCTGACGCGTTTTGTGGCGTGACATCACACCACTAGCAAGCCTTTACTTGAATTGTTCTTATTGTACCACCTCAGCGCGTTTAGCGAAGCGGTTTTCTTGGCACGTCCTGTCGAAGCAGAGATCGTGTTCCCCTTATTCCGGGATTCCCATCAATACGGACGTGGGTAACCCAACCGCGCCATTGATTGCGGCGCTTGGGAGATAAGCGAGTTTTACCAGGCCGGTGGGGACACATGTTTTTGTCCGCCCATATAAGGGGATAAAGATCCAACCCTTTTACCTGCGCCTTCTTCCTCCTTGGCTTATCCATCTCCGCGAACTCAAGCTCCAGCGCCCAAGTCCGCACTTCTCACCTCAACCTTCTCCAACTATGTCCGGAGCGGGAGGCAAGTGGATGGCCTCCTCCGTCACGGAGGGGCAGATCCAGAAGCTGCGCGACGCCGGATATTTGTCCAGCAACATCGCGCACCGGCTCCCCGACGAGGGAGAGCTCATCCCCACCCCCAGCCCCCATGAGAGGGTAGTATTTCTTCCCCATTTCCTCCGCGGACTGGGCTTCCCACTTCATCCCTTCGTCCAGGGGCTCATGTTCTACTACGGAGGTGGTACGTCACCGTGTCAGCGAGGAGGATGAGCACGTCCGTCGCTACATGGTTGCATTGGAGGGCAGGTTCTCCAGGGATCTCACTGGAGCTATGATCCTGTGATGGTTCCTTATCTTCGGGTGTCCACCGCCCGCGTCGATACCCGTCGAGCGCTACGGTTCTAGTTGTGTTAGTGATGCTATATTAGTGATAATATTCGATGATGTACGGACACCAAGAGATGATGTACTTTTGCTTATAATTATTGAATGCATGCTAATTTGAATACTACTTTATTTTATGATTTGGTTTTGCTTATTTTATGATTTAGTTTTGCTTACTGAATGCTCATATTGGATAAGTTTTCCTTCATTCCCGTGTGCTAGACAATTTGATGTAATAATGCACTTGGGAATGAAAGGAGGAGCTACGTACATCACCGATAGTCAACCCGTGATTAATAATCTAGTTTAATATTTGAATTATGAACATAGGCCGGAAATGTCATACTCGGACGATGAAAACCGCCCGGGGGAGTGCGACTGGTGCCACGACGACCGAGGTATCTGCGACAGGTTCATTGAGCTGGACGAAGATCGTCGCTTCAGCATTAAGCTCGAGGAGACCTTCGATGTTCATACGGTACGCAACCGACGAAATAGTTTTTTTCGTAATTACTCATGACTTCAACTATTTTAATCATGACAATATTTTTCATCTTTTCCAATTCGACTAGTTTATCCCATGCTTTGCAAGACGCTATGTCTTGGAGAGGATTGAAGACCATGAAAGTTTCGAAACCAAAAAAATTATCCTAAGTACCCATCATGGTGTGGATTTTCAAGTAAAGCTGTACAATGCTCAGAGTGTAACCATTTTGGTTGCAAAAATTGGGAAGCACTTTGCAAGATGTATGGTTTTGATGAGGGTATGCTTGTTACCATGGATCTTGGTGATCCTACAATCGAGCAAGAGAGACCTACGATTTTCGTCCTTGTGGATACACCTCCAATTCTTCCCCCATGTGAGCTTAACATAGTTATTAAGTAATTTATATTGTTTATTTTAAAATAGTTGACAACTTATTCTCCATTGACAGCTTATTTTCATTCTTCAAAGAATGTGCGGAAGATGGTAGACAGAACCTACTACACCGAAGGCTCCGAACTAACTTATCAAGAGAAAAATCATCTGGTCGCATTTTATACTGATCTTGAGAATTACAATGTCTACAATCGAACTCCTCAACATTATGGTCAATACGTGCCACTAGTGCACGTGTTGAACTATGGTAACTACCATGGAGATACCCTGGTAAGATTTTTTACTATTACGACATCCGTGCATCTTTTTGCACACTTCTAAAACTAGTACATCATATCATTGCTAACTACGAAGTTATTACTATGTTTTTCAACAGATAATCCCGAATGATTGTGTGCCTCATCTGATGTATACACACGGTAGCCTTCATGTTTTGAACATACAACCAGGTCTTCCTACGAATCTGAACTGTCCATACCGGGTTTCTAAAAGAAGTGGAGACATGACAATCAAAGAATGGAAAAAATGTATGGACAGTCGTAAGGAGCTTCTTGGAAGCAACATTCAGCGAAGGGCAAAAATTAGAGACAGGATGATCGCCATTCTTCATAATGGAGAGTCGGGGTCTATATTGTTTTATGCTATTTTACCTTAAGGGTGTTTAGGTCCTACCTGATACTGATGATCATGTGTTAAGAATAATTATGTAGGGTTGGGTTCGATGACTATGAGGATGATGATCGTATGACTTATTATTAATAACGAGTAGAAGTTGTATGATGATGCATGATTAGTAGGACGAGTACTTGTTATTATATATGCTGATGTATGCGAGCATGCATTAGTTATTATATCAACGGGTAAAATGAACATATATAGCAGTAGCGTTGGTAAACCAAGGACGAAGATATAAGAGAGGACACTTCTCTCTATTAGCTAGCTAATATAACAACCTAAAAATAACCCCCAAAACCCCTAAAGCAGCCACTTTCCGAAAAACAAACATGAACTTTTGGTTCCGGTTGGTGCCACCAACCGGGACCAAAGGCCCCCTGACTAGGCTCGGCGCACAGAGCCACGTGGAGGTACATTAGTCTCGGTTCTTGTTTGAACCGGGACTAATGGGTGAAGGTATTAGTAACGGCCCGTTCATGAACCGGGACTAAAGGCCCTCACGAATCGGGACTATTAGGTGTTTGTCTACTAGTGAAGGCATCTTCCTAAGGAAAACGGAAAGGGAAATCTCTATGAACAATTGCAGCTGAATCCAGCAATCAAATTAGGACTGCAGCGGCAGATACTAGTACGTGAGAAGATATACAGTATGAGACCTGAAGCCTTGAGTTCTTGCCGTAGCTGTTCTCGTCTTCTCCTTCGGCCATATGGAAGTCATGCTCCATCCTCATGGCTGCCACTAAGCAGTAAGCCTGGCCGCTGCTTTGCTCCCGATCAGAGGACAGTTGAATATATAGAGGAGGAGCAGGAGTGGTTCCAATTCGAGCATTAATATCACGAACCTGGCCGCGCGGTCGGTTTTCGGACCAGAGGCTTAGTCCATATACGGTAAGTGCTCGTCCACCCATGTACTAATTAATTCCGTTTTGGGTAGGCTGCCTCTCCCCTTTTCCCTCATGTTGTGTGTGATTGCAACTTGAGCGTTGTTTGCATATTAGCCGCGGACAGAACGGATGAAAGCGATGCTAGATCACCGCGTTGCGCTCATGGCGCATGCGATGGCCGGGTTGCGCCCCATGGCGCATGTGAGAGCATCTACAACCGGATATTTTTAATTCTCCTCGAACGTCCGCGGAAGCGCCTAGTTAGTGACCGGACAAGAGAGTGGAATCAAAACCCTCATATCATTTCTATACGTCCGGGCTATCCGTAAACTCTCAATATTTAGCATAAATGTAGAGAGGATATAAGGGCTCGCGGGCGCGCTTCGTCAGTCCGCCACGGAGGACGTGGCCCACCCGGACCACCTTTTTCTTTTTGTTTATTCTTTATTTTCTTTCTTTCTCTTTTCTTCACCAATCACATGCAAGTGACCGGACATATGAGAGAGAAAATAAGAAGTGTGGATGTATGAACGAATAAATAGATGCTCAAGACAGACACGTCCAGTGACTGACTGGGTGTGTTCGCGGGCGTTTATGGGTAAGATTTGTTAAGTCCGACAATAGATGCTCTGACTAGGCCATCTCTTTAACTAGAACGCAACATCATGTCCTAAATCTGTCTTGCTGACAGTGGAATTGGTTTTTTCTAGGCTGGCAGTGGAATTGGTTTTTTCTAGGCTGGCAGTGGAATTGGTTATACACATTCAATGCTAATCCGGTTCAGTGGTCCTTCTCATTTCTCAGCTCAATATCATTTAGGATTTCATGGCGTGGCCCAATTAGTGAATCTGATTGTGTTGCAACAGGAGCGCCTTGTGGCGAATTGCCGCCAAAATGCGCATTGGCCCATGACTCACAAAGCTCCCACTCGCTCGCTTCTTTGCTGCTGGCTCATCTGGAAAAAAACGGCTACCTGTTTTTTGCTAGTTTTGAAAAAGTTGTGAAAAAACACGATTTTAAAAATGTTCATGGATTTTAAAAATTGTTCATGAATTATAAAACATATTCACAATTTCAAAAATCTTCACGCATTTTGGAAATGTTCTTGAAATAAAACATATTGGCATTTTTCTAAAACATGGCTTTGAAAATGGTCACAATTTTAAAAATGTTCATGAATTTTAGAAATGTTCATGAGTTTAAAAAAACATTCACAAATTTGAAATATGTTTACTAATTTCAAATATGTTCAGAAACTTTATAAAATGTTCATACATTAAAAACATATAAAAGGAGAAAGAAAATATTGAAGATGGAAATACAAAAACGAAAGAAGGAAAAAGTAAACCGAACAAGAAAAAATAATAAAACTGAAAAGAAACCTAATAACCTTTTTTTACGAATCAATAACCTGGGAGAGAAAACACATAAATGAAAAGAAGAAGAAAATGGTCAAAACCTTCTCAAAACCGGGTGGAACCTTCCCCAAACCGGGAAACAACACCACAAGGGCCGAGAGGTGTGCATACATGGGCCGGCCCATTACCTAAACAACACTGCAATGAGTGTGTGTTTTGTATGATTTACTAAGTATCCCAAACATTGTGAAGTTTGAGTAATAAAGCGTCGGGATTCCTAAAAAAAAACTAAGTAGTAAGTGTCGCTAAAAAAAGACTAAGTAGTAAGTTTCGCTCAAAAAAACCTAAGTAGTTAGTATGTCCCACACCTAAAAAACTAAGTATGTCCCAAAACGAACGGGAAATAGGATTTTTCATGTTGTGCTAACATCGATAATATTCTCAACTCTCCTTTTGCGGTTCACTAAAAAGACTGTTCTTTGAAGTCATGGTATCCTTAACTGTTATGGTGAAAGAATGACACTTATAAAGTTATGTACTATCGCTTTGCTAAAATACGAGTTAATATGTGAAAATCATGCATCAAATACACTAAAATAATAGATTGAAAACCAATAGTATCCTTAAATGCAAATGGAGTCTACTTGAACAAAATCAACACCAACGAGATAAAATGTACAAGGAAAATGTGTACGACACGAACAAGTCTATCACATGACATCATCTCATGTTACTGCTGCTACATAAATTGTATTGTGTGGCCTTGTTTTACAAGAGGGGACAATATTGATGCAACAATTACAATTCCCGGTGGATGAGATAACAACAAAGGGGGTCATTGTTGGGGAACGTAGTAATTTCAAAAAATTTCCTACGTACACGCAAGATCATGGTGATGGCATAGCAACGAGAGGGGAGAGTGTTGTCCACGTACCCTCGTAGACCGTAAGCGGAAGCGTTATGACAACGCGGTTGATGTAGTCGTACGTCTTCACGATCCGACCGATCCAAGTACCGAACGTACGGCACCTCCGAGTTCAGCACACGTTCAGCTCGATAACGATCCCTGGGCTCCGATCCAGCAAAGCTTCGGGGATGAGTTCCGTCAGCACGACGGCGTGGTGACGATGATGATGCTCTACCGGCGCAGGGCTTCGCCTAAACTCCACGACGATATGACCGAGGTGGAATATGGTGGAGGGGGGCACCGCACACGGCTAAGGAACGATCCGTAGATCAACTTGTGTTTCGTGCCTTGAGGTGCCCCCCTGCCCCCGTATATAAATGAGCAAGGGGGAGGGGTTCGGCCGGCCAGGAGGAGGCGCGCCAAGGGGAGTCCTACTCCCACCAGGAGTAGGACTCCCTCCTTCCTTGTTGGAGTAGGAGAAGGGGGAAAGAGGGGGAGAGGAGGAAGGAAAGAGGGGCTGCACCCCTTGTCCAATTCGGACCAGAGGGGGGCTGCGCGCCTCCTTCCTTTCGGCCTCTCTCCTCAATTCCTGTATGGCCCAATAAGGCCCATATACTCCCCGGCGAATTCCCGTAACTCTCCGGTACTCCGAAAAATACCCGAATCACTCGGAACCTTTCCGAACTCCGAATATAGTCGTCCAATATATCGATCTTTACGTCTCGACCATTTCGAGACTCCTCGTCATGTCCCCGACCTCATCCGGGACTCCGAACTCTTTCGGTACATCAAAACTCATAAACTCACAATATAAATGTTATCGAAACCTTAAGCGTGCGCACTGCACCATGACCAAAATTTAAGGGTCACCAGATCTGCCGGGAAAACTAGCTACCGGAGGCAGACTATCTGCCGGGAATGAGTTTTGCCGGCATCTACAAACTGCCCTTGAAAGTCCCGTCGGGAAAAAGAATTCCCGGCAGTTAGTACAAACCCCGGCATATTCTCTGCCCTTAATGTCCGCACCTTTGCCGGCAGTTAGAACTATTCCCGGCATACAACATTTTCCCGGCAGACTGACAATTCAGGGCAGATTGAAGAGTTTCCCGGCAGTCTGACTGCCATTATTTGTGTCCCCTGGGAACACACAAATCTCCTATATGTATACATGTATTTCAAAAGCTATCATCTATCTTCACTCCATTTTGTGCCATCTATATATAACACAACACATGCGTACAGTAATTAAGATTGCATCACTTAAGAGATAATGTGTGTGTGTGTGTGTGTATATAAGCAATCCATCATCCATACATAGGTTCACAAGTCTCCATCATCCATACATAGGTTCATAAGTCCAGTATTGCAGGACAGCCAAAAGCACAAAGATCAATCACGCATGCCTGGATGCACAAATGGGCATACAAGTCTAGTTACAGGACAGCCAAAAGCACAACCATCCATCAGGTCTACATGCACACATAAGTACATTTGTAGGTTCACAAGTAAAGGTTTTACATTATGGACAAAACCGAAACCAGCAGAATACTCTTTTAGCTCACCAAACACACCTCTAGAACCTTGTGGATGCAAAGGCATTATTACTGGTGACCTGTTAAAAAAAAGGAAATGACCAAATAGATCAGCTCAGATGAACACATGTTCCAAACATAGAAGTTGCACGGGCTGAAAAAGAAAATCGACTCATCCAAATGAAAAAGATACTTGTGTGTCGACGTCGCCCTGTACTTTGCATTCCACAAGGCACAAACAGAATGTGTGCATGTAGTCATAGGAACAGATTATGCACTATACAACCTATCATTATAAATATTTATCAGTAGTGATCTTTTGGTGTATTAGTTTCTCCTGATTGCTGTGAAGTAAATAGAACATTAAAAAACTGCAAGTAATCACTAGCAATCCAGTGGCAATGCACAGCGTCCTCTGTTTTTTTTGTACATGTTTGTTCCGTGTAGTGTGTATTAGTGCTAGATAGTGAGAATCAATAGTCATGAGAATGTATACCAACTGAACAGCCCTCTAATTAAATCTGCTGCTTGTTTCAGAAAAAATGTTGATCAAACAAAAAGAAAAAGAGTTTGCAGGCACTTAAATCATTTGCTGAAATGAATATAGGTTGCTCAAAATCAAAGAATGTTGGTTTACTGAATATGTACTTGTGTGGTCCCTTTATTAGTCCATGATGTGTTGTCCAAACTGTGCAAAGTTTTAGTAGTAGCTGCAGAACTGTTTAAGAAACAGAGTAGCTACATCCATGATGCATACAGGAAGGTCATGATGCATACAGGAAGGTCATGATGTAATTCCTTTATTGGTCCATGATGCATACAGGAAGGTCATGATGTTGCTACATCCATAGTTTATAAGCATTTCTTGATTTCTTTTATTAATGGTTTAAGAAATTAGGCCGTAGCTCTGCTTTATAGATAAAGAAAACTAGCATCCACAAGATGTATCAACACACAAGGGCGACCATCACCTTTGTCTTGTTGTCTTGTTCATGCAAGACTTGGAATGAAGTCATTCAACCTCTCTATGACAAGCGTTACATTCCCTGTTCACAAATCTTTATATGTAGAAGCATCATCTCTTTATCCTCTGTTTGCCATTCTTTTCCTGAAAAGAAATATCATCTCAGAATTAGTACAAGTGTTATGCAATCTGAAATAGAAGAACAAAGAGGCACTCTGCAGGAATACTTAAATATAAAAGACATAATTAGCAATAGTGCGTCTTATGCACAGGGCAAGCCTGAAGTAGAGGAACATTACAAAATATTAAAAGAGGTATTTAAGCTACATATTTATCCTTCTTAACCTGACAAACAATTGTCCATCTACATCTTTTCTAATACGAGGTGCATCTTGAACATCAGGCTGGAGATTTACATTAGCATCTAAACCAAGGAACAGAATCACAGGTTCATCAACCTTCTCAAAGTTTTCATTTCTTTTCCAAGAATATCAAAAAGGATTCCTGGCTTCGAATGGACAACACTACATGAATCTTTGTCAATGGAATCTTGGACAGAATAAGCTTGAGTTGCTTGGGGAGTCAGAAATAATGGTTCATCAGACAACTTCTCACCAGAGTTAAATAAATGCTTAGAGTTCATATTTGTGATTCAAAATATATCAAATTTTACCCACTTGCCGTGTACACGGTTGTCAAACCAATCACACTCAAAAGAGCACAATATTTCCGTTGTGGTGATAGTCCAATTTCAGAATTTCCATTATCACGCCACAATATATTTTACTCCCTATGATACAACCGTGCAATGATAGAAACAAATTATGAGGTATTCAGAATGTAGTCAAACGATGCCACGCGATGGAAGTACCAAATTAAGTCTTCAACTAGGATCAAGAATCTCACAAAAACTGTGAAGTGTGGTACTTTTTCGATTATTTATGGCTGCAGCTTCCCTCAACTTGTGAACCTACACCTGAACATCAACACTAAAATGTTATTCCTGAAGACCTTGTCTACAAACATCTATCTATCTATTGAATTAAAAATAGGTCCTACAAAATACAGAGATCATCTAGAATGAATTACTAACTGGAACAGATCTATAAGCTCCAAGAAAATGAACTGGCTATGCAAATTAGACTGCATGTTACATTTTGAGCCATACGTATGGAAAATATCATAAGCACACTGTTGAACAGATGATGCAATTCCGAATTTGCAAATAAGGATATAAAACTGTATGTTTCTCGACGCACATAATGCAATATCGGGTTCAGAAGCTAGTCATATAAAATTAACTAGTAAGCATGTCAAGAATTGAGGGGATCCTGCTCACCTCTGCCTTCCCCTTCTCCAGATCGAGGATGAGCAGCTCACCTCCTAGCCACAACGGCCCGTGTTCGCTTCACCTCCTCCACATCCTAGCCACCGCCCCGTGCTCGCTTCCCCTCCTCAACAACCAAGCCACCGCCCCATGCTCCTCCACCCAGCCTCGACCGTGCCGGCCGGATCTGGCACGGACGCGCGCGGCGGTAGCCAGATCGAGCAAGATGCGTTGGCTGGTGCCTGGATCCAGGCACGTGGCGGAGCCCCACGACCCTGTCCTCCCTCTTTGTATCTCAGTTTAAGGAATTACATCGCCGATGTCCTTGCAGCCAGCGCGCGGCTGCTACGTCAATGGGGTGGGGATGCGGCAGGCCGCGGCGGCGTGGATTCGGTTGGGGGTGTGGCGGGGAGATGGGGGATGGGGGGATACGGGTTCGGCGGCGTGGTGGTTGGGGAATGGAGCCGTGGCCCTTGGCCGGGCGGTGTGGATCTGGGGATGCGGAAGCGGCGGTGTTAACGGCGATGAGTGCGGCGGTTGGGTCGGCCTGTGCCCTGTGGTGGGGCGTGGGGAAAGAGCAATTTTAGGGCCGTGTGGCGCGTGGAGGCCGCTTCGCGTAACTTCTACTGCTTCGTGGTCCTGGCTCGCGCGCTTTTTCCTCAAAAGTTTTCAGTCCTCGTCAACCTGGTCACCGGCATTGTAGTTGCCCTCGTTTCGTTTCCAGGGCAGTTACCTTGACCCTAAACTTGCCGGCAGATACATTGCCATTCTTGCTATATCTTTCCCGGCAAATAATTTGACCTGCAAATGCTTGCCCGGCAGTTAAATCTTTACCGACAGTTAATTGACCTAAATTCTTTGCTTTTCCCGGCAGTTGATTGCCCTTAACTTTTTACCGTGGTGTAGTGGCGGACCCTACGGGTTCGATAACTATGTACACATGACCTAGAACTATTCTTGGTCAATAACCAATAGCGGAACCTGGATGCCCATATTGGCTCCTACATATTCTACGAAGATCTTTATCGGTCAAACCGCATAACAACATACTTTGTTCCCTTTGTCATCGGTATGTTACTTGCCCGAGATTCGATCGTCGGTATCTAATACCTAGTTCAATCTCGTTACCGGCAAGTCTCTTTACTCGTTACGTAATGCATCATTCCGTAACTAACTCATTAGCTACATTGCTTGCAAGGCTTATAGTGATGTGCATTACCGAGAGGGCCCAGAGATACCTCTCCGACAATCGGAGTGACAAAACCTAATCTCGAAATACGCCAACCCAACATGTGCCTTTGGAGACACCTGTAGTACTCCTTTATAATCACCCAGTTACGTTGTGACGTTTGGTAGTACCCAAAGTGTTCCTCCGGTAAACGGGAGTTGCATAATTCTCATAGTTACAGGAACATGTATAAGTCATGAAGAAAGCAATAGCAACATACTAAACGATCAAGTGCTAGGCTAACGGAATGGGTCATGTCAATCACATCATTCTCCTAATGATGTGATCCCATTAATCAAATGACAACTCTTTTGTCCATGGCTAGGAAACATAACCATCTTTGATAAACGAGCTAGTCAAGTAGAGGCATACTAGTGACACTATGTTTGTCTATGTATTCACACATGTATTATGTTTCCGGTTAATACAATTCTAGCATGAATAATAAACATTTATCATGAAATAAGGAAATAAATAATAACTTTATTATTGCCTCTAGGGCATATTTCCTTCAGTCTCCCACTTGCACTAGAGTCAATAATCTAGTTCACATCGCTATGTGATTTAACACCAATATTCACATCTGTATGTGATTAATACCCATAGTTCACATCGTCATGTGATCAACACCCAAAAGGTTTACTAGAGTCAATAATCTAGTTCACATCGCTATGTGATTAACACCCAAAGAGTACTAAGGTATGATCATGTTTTGCTCGTGAGAGAAGTTTAGTCAACGGATCTGTCATATTCAGAGCCGTATGTATTTCGCAAATATTCTATGTCCACAATGCTCTGCACGGAGCTACTCTAGCTAATTGCTCCCACTTTCAATATGTATCCAGATTAAGACTTAGAGTCATCTGGATTGGTGTAAAAGCTTGCATCGTTGTAACTTTTACGACGGGCTCTTTTATCACCTCCATAATCGAGAAACGTCTCCTTAGTCCTCACTAAGGATATTCTTGACCCATGTCCAGTGATCTACTTATTAGATCAAAATTGTATTCCTTTGCCAAACACAGAGCAAGGTATACAATAGGTCTGGTTCACAGCATAGCATACTTTATAGAACCTATGACTGAGGCATAGGGAATGACTTTTCATTCTCTTTCTATTTTCTGCAATGGTCGGGTCTTGAGTCTTACTCAACTTCACACCTTGTAACACAGGCAATAACTCCTTCTTTGACTGTTCCATTTTGAACTATTTCAAAAATTTATCAAGGTATGTACTCATTGAAAAATCTTATCAAGCATCTTGATCTATCTATATAGATCTTGATGCTCAATGTGTAAGCAGCTTCACCGATGTCTTGCTTTGAAAAACTCTTATTCAAGTATCCTTTCATGCTATCCAGAATTTCCATGTCATTTCCAATTAACAATATGACATCCACATATAATATTAGAAATGCTACAGAGCTCCCACTCACTTTCTTGTAAATACAGGCTTCTTCAAAAGTCTGTATAAAACCATATGCTTTGATCAACTCATCAAAGCGTATATTCCAACTCCGAGATGCTTGCACCAGTCCATTGATGGATTGCTGGAGCTTGCACACTTTGTTAGCATCTTTAGGATTGACAAAAACTTTCTGGTTGCATCATATACAACTCTTCTTTAGTAAATCCATTAAGGAATGCAGTTTTGACATCCATTTCCCAGATTTCATTAAAATGTGGCAATTGCTAACATGATTCAAACAGACTTAAGCTTCAATACGAGTGAGAAAATCTCATCGTATTCAACACCTTGAACTTGTTGAAAACATTTCGCAACAAGTCAAGCTTAGTAGATAGTAACACTACTATCAATGTCCGTCTTTCTCTTGAAGATCCATTTATTTAACATGGCTTGCTGATCATCGAGCTAGTCAATCAAAGTCCATACTTTGTTCTCATACATGGATCATATCTCAGATTTTACGGCCTCAAGCCATTTCGTGGAATCTGGGCTCATCATCGCTTCCTCATAGTTCGTAGGTTCATCATGGTCTAGTAACATGACTTCCAGAACAGGATTACCGTACCACTCTGGTGCGGATCTTACTCTGGAAGACCTACGAGGTTCTGTAGTAACTTAATTTGAAGTTTCATGATCATCATCATTAACTTCCTCACTAATTGGTGTAGTAGTCACAGGAATAGATTTCTGTGATGAACTACTTTCCAATAAGGGAGCAGGTACAGTTACCTCATCAAGTTCTACTTTCCTCCCACTCACTTCTTTTGAGAGAAACTCCTTCTCTAGAAAGGATCCATTCTTAGCAATGAATAACTTGCCTTCAGATCTGTGATAGAAGGTGTACCCAACAGTTTCCTTTGGGTATTCTATGAAGACGCACTTCTCCGATTTGGGTTCGAGCTTATCAAGTTGAAAACCTTTTTCATATAAGCATCGCAACTCCAAACTTTAAGAAACGACAGCTTAGGTTTACTGCTAAACCATAGTTCATACGGTGTCGTCTCAACGGATTTAGATGGTGCCCTATTAAACGTGAATGCAACTGTCTCTAATGCAAACCCTAAAACGATAGTGGTAAAACCGATAAGAGACATCATAGATCGCACCATATCCAATAAAATGCGGTTACGACGTTCGGACACACCATAACGTTGTGGTGTTCCAGGTGGCGTGAGCTGTGAAACTATTCCACATTGTTTTAATTGAAGACCAAACTCGTAACTCAAATATTCGTCTCCGCGATCAGATCGCAGAAACTTTATTTTCTTGTTACGATGATTTTTCCACTTCACTCTGAAATTCTTTGAACCTTTCAACTATTTCAGACTTATGTTTCATCAAGTAGATATACCCATATCTGCTCAAATCATCTTGTGAAGGTCAGAAAATAACGATACTTGCCACGAGCATCAACACTCATTGGATCGCATACATCGGTATGTATTATTTCCAATAAGTTAGTAGCTTGTTCCATTATTCCGGAGAACGGAGTTTTAGTCATCTTGCCCAAAAGGCACGGTTCGCAAGCATCAAATGATTCATAACCAAGTGATTCCGATAATCCATCTTTATGGAATTTCTTCATGCGCTTTACACCAATATGACACAAACGACAGTGCCACAAATAAGTTGCACTATCATTATTAACTTTTCATCATTTTGGCATCAATATTATGAATTGTATCACTACGATCGAGATCCAACAAACTTATGTTCATTGGGTGTATGACCATCGAAGGTCCTATTCATGTAAACAGAATAACAATTTATTCTCTAACTTTAAATGAATAACTGTATCGCAATAAACATGATCAAATCATATTCATGCTCAACGCAAACACCAAATAACATTTATTTAGGTTTAACACTAATCCCGAAAGTATAGGGAGTGTGCGATGATGATCATATCAATCTTGGAACTACTTCCAACACTCATCATCACTTCACCCTCAACTAGTCTCTGTTTATTCTGTAACTCCTATTTCGAGTTACTAATCTTAGCAACCGAACAAGTATCAAATACTCAGGGGCTACTATAAACACTAGTAAGGTACACATCAATAACCTGTATATCAAATATACCCTTGTTCAGTTTGCCATCCTTCTTATCCACCAAATATTCAGGGTATTTCCGTTTCCAGTGACCATTTCCTTTGCAGTGTAATCACTCAGTTTCAGGCTTTGGTCCAGCTTTGGGCTTCTTCGCGGGAGTGACAACTTGCTTGTCATTCTTCTTAAAGTTCCCTTTCTTTCTCTTTGCCCTTCTCTTGAAACTAGTGGTCTTGTCAATCATCAACACTTGATGTTCTTTCTTGATTTCTACCTTCGTCAATTTCAACATCACGAAGAGCTCGGGAATCGTTTTCGTCATCCCTTGCATACTATAGTTCATCACGAAGTTCTAGTAACTTAGTGATGGTGACTAGAGAATTCTGTCAATCACTATCTTATCTGGAAGATTAACTCCCACTTGATTCAAGCGATTGAAGTACCCAGACAATCTGAGCACATGCTCACTAGTTGAGCGATTCTCCTCCATCTTTTAGCTATAGAACTTGTTGGAGACTCCATATCTCTCAACTTGGGTATTTGCTTGAAATATTAACTTCAATTCCTGGAACATCTCATATGATCCATGACGTTCAAAACGTCTTTGAAGTCCCGATTCTAAGCCGTTAAGCATGGTGCACTAAACTATCAAGTAGTCATCATATTGAGCCAGTCAAACGTTCATAACGTCTGCGTCTGCTCCTGCAATAGGTTTGTCACCTAGCGGTGCATCAAGGACATAATTCTTCTGTGCAGCAATGAGGATAAACCTCAGATCACGGATCCAATCCGCATCATTGCTACTAACATCTTTCAACACAATTTTCTCTAGGAACATATCAAAATAAACATATGAAAGCAACAACGCAAGCTATTGATCTTACAACATAATTTGCAAAATACTACCAGGATTAAGTTCATGATAAATTTAAGTTCAATTAATCATATTACTTAAGAACTCCCACTTAGACAGACATCTCTCTAGTCATCTAAGTGATCACGTGATCCAAATCAACTAAACCATGTCCGATCATCACGTGAGATGCAGTAGTTTTCAAGGGTGAACATCACTATGTTGATCATATCTACTATATGATTCACGCTCGACCTTTTGGTCTCCGTGTTCCAGGCCATATCTGTATATGCTAGGCTCGTCAAGTATGACCTGAGTATTCCGCGTGTGCAACTATTTTGCACCCGTTGTATTTGAACGTAGAGCCTATCACACCCGATCATCACGTGGTGTCTCAGCACGAAGAACTTTCGCAACGGTGCATACTCAGGGAGAACACTTCTTGATTATTAAGTGAGAGATCATCTTAAAATGCTACCGTCAATCAAAGAAAGATAAGATGCATAAAGGATAAACATCACATGCAATCAATATAAGTGATATGATATGGCCATCATCATCTTGTGCTTGTGATCTCCATCTTCGAAGCACCGTCGTGATCACCATCGTCACCGGCGCGACACCTTGATCTCCATCGTAGCATCGTTGTCGTTACGCCATCTATTGCTTCTACGACTATCGCTACCGCTTAGTGATAAAGTAAAGCAATTACAGGGCGTTTGCATTTCATGCAATAAAGCGACAACCATATGGCTCCTGCCAGTTGCCGATAACTTCGGTTACAAAACATGATCATCTCATACAATAAAATATAGCATCACGTCTTGACCATATCACATCACAACATGCCCTGCAAAAACAAGTTAGACGTCCTCTACTTTGTTGTTGCAAATTTTACGTGGCTGCTACGGGCTTAGCAAGAACCGTTCTTACCTACGCATCAAAACCACAACGATAGTTTGTCAAGTTGGTGCTGTTTTAACCTTTGCAAGGACCGAGCGTAGCCACACTCGGTTCAACTAAAGTGAGAGAGACAGACACCCGCCGGTCACCTTTAAGCAACGAGTGCTCGTAGCGGTGAAACCAGTCTCGCGTAAGCGTACGCGTAATGTCGGTCCGGGCCGCTTCATCTCACAATGCCGCTGAACCAAAGTATGACATGCTGGTAAGCAGTATGACTTATATCGCCCACAACTCACTTGTGTTCTACTCGTGCATATAACATCAACGCATAAAACCTAGACTCGGATGCCACTGTTGGGGAACGTAGTAATTTCAAAAAAAATCCTACGTACACGCAAGATCATGGTGATGGCATAGCAACGAGAGGGGAGAGTGTTGTCCATGTACCCTCGTAGACCGTAAGCGGAAGCGTTATGACAACGCGGTTGATGTAGTCGTACGTCTTTACGATCCGATCGATCCAAGTACCGAACGTACGGCACCTCCGAGTTCAGCACACGTTCAACTCGATGACGATCCCCGGGCTCCGATCCAGCAAAGCTTTGGGGATGAGTTCCGTCAGCACGACGGCGTGGTGACGATTATGATGCTCTACCGGCGCAGGGCTTCGCCTAAACTCCGCAACGATATGACCGAGGTGGAATATGGTGGAGGGGGGCACCGCACATGGCTAAGGAACGATCCGTAGATCAACTTGTGTTTCGTGCCTTGAGGTGCCCCCCTGCCCCCGTATATAAAGGAGCAAGGGGGAGGGGTTCGGCCGGCCAGGAGGAGGCGCGCCAAGGGGAGTCCTACTCCCACCAGGAGTAGGACTCCCTCCTTCCTTGTTGGAGTAGGAGAAGGGGGAAAGAGGGGGAGAGGAGGAAGGAAAGAGGGGTTGCAGCCCTTGTCCAATTCGGACCAGAGGGGGGCTGCGCGCCTCCTTCCTTTCGGCCTCTCTCCTCAATTCCCGTATGGCCCAATAAGGCCCATATACTCCCCGGCGAATTCCCGTAACTCTCCGGTACTCCGAAAAATACCCGAATCACTCGGAACCTTTCCGAACTCCGAATATAGTCGTCCAATATATCGAACTTTACGTCTTGACCATTTCGAGACTCCTCGTCATGTCCCCGATCTCATCCGGGACTCTGAACTCTTTCGGTACATCAAAACTCATAAACTCATAATATAACTGTCATCGAAACATTAAGTGTGCGGACCCTACGGGTTCGAGAACTATGTAGACATGACCTAGAACTATTCTTGGTCAATAACCAATAGCAGAACCTGGATGCCCATATTGGCTCCTACATATTCTACGAAGATCTTTATCGGTCAAACCGCATAACAACATACTTTGTTCCCTTTGTCATCGGTATGTTACTTGCCCGAGATTCGATCGTCGGTATCTAATACCTAGTTCAATCTCGTTACCGGCAAGTCTCTTTACTCGTTACGTAATGCATCATTCCGTAACTAACTCATTAGCTACATTGTTTGCAAGGCTTATAGTGATGTGCGTTACCGAGAGGGCCCAGAGATACCTCTCCGACAATCGGAGTGACAAAACCTAATCTCGAAATACGCCAACCCAACATGTACCTTTGGAGACACCTGTAGTACTCCTTTATAATCACCCAGTTATGTTGTGACGTTTGGTAGTACCCAAAGTGTTCCTCCGGTAAACGGGAGTTGCATAATTCTCATAGTTACAGGAACATGTATAAGTCATGAAGAAAGCAATAGCAACATACTAAACGATCAAGTGCTAGGCTAACGGAATGGGTCATGTCAATCACATCATTCTCCTAATGATGTGATCCCATTAATCAAATGACAACTCTTTTGTCCATGGCTAGGAAACATAACCATCTTTGATAAACGAGCTAGTCAAGTAGAGGCATACTAGTGACACTATGTTTGTCTATGTATTCACACATGTATTATGTTTCCGGTTAATACAATTCTAGCATGAATAATAAACATTTATCATGAAATAAGGAAATAAATAATAACTTTATTATTGCCTCTAGGGCATATTTCCTTCAGTCATAGCTCGACCTAGGCAGGAGTGTGCCATCTCGGAGCAACGACATGCCATAGGTGGGTGGGGGCGAGGACGACCTAGGTGGGAGTGTGTCATGTCAGAGCAGTGACGTGCTACAGACAGATAGGCAAGGACAACCTGGCACGACGTGGCGGTGTCGATCTGGGCCAAAGGAGGTTGAGGGGTGGTCCGCTGGTGGCCTATGCCGATCTCGTCAGTGATGCTAATCTAGGGGGAAGGGAACAATGTGAAGCACCGGATGCCTCCAATGTGTTGGGGAACGTTGCAGAAAATAAAAAAATTCTACGCTACACCAAGATCAATCTATGGAGTTCATCTAGCAACGAGAGAGAGGAGTGCATCTACATACCCTTGTAGATCGCGAGCGGAAGCATTCAAGAGAACGGGGTTGAGGGAGTCGTACTCGTTGTGATCCAAATCACCGATGATCCTGGTGCTGAACGGACAGCACCTCTGCGTTCAACACACGTATGGTTGGAGAAGACGTCTCCTCCTTCTTGATCCAGCAAGGGGGAAGGAGAGGTTGATGGAGATCCAGCAGCACGACGGCGTGGTGGTGGAAGCAGCGGGATCTCAGCAGGGCTTCGCCAAGCTCAGCGAGAGGGAGAGGTGGTACGGGGGGGGGGGTGGGGGGGAGGGAGGCGCCAGGGACTAGGGTGCGGCTGCCCTCCCTCCCCCCTCTTTATATAGGGGGCCTAGGACGGTGCGCCGGCCCTGGAGATCCCATCTCCAAGGGGGCGGTGGCCTAGGGGGGGACTTGCCCCCCAAGTCAAGTGGGACGCCCCCCCCCACCCCTAGGGTTTCCAACCCTAGGCGCAGGGGAGGCCCAAGGGGAGGGCGCACCAGCCCACCAGGGGCTGGTTCCCTTCCCCTTTCAGCCCACGTGGCCCTCCGGGATAGGTGGCCCCACCCGGTGGACCCCCGGGACCCTTCCGGTGGTCCCGGTACAATACCGGTGACCCCCGAAACTTTCTCGATGGCCGAAACTGGACTTCCTATATAGAATTCTTTACCTCCGGACCATTCCGGAACTCCTCGTGGTGTCCGGGATCTCATCCGGGATTCCGAACAACTTTCGGGTTTCCGCATACTAATATCTCTACAACCCTAGTGTCACTGAACCTTAAGTGTGTAGACCCTACGGGTTCGAGAGACATGCAGACATGACCGAGACGACTCTCCGGTCAATAACCAACAGCGGGATCTGGATACCCATGTTGGCTCCCGCATGCTCCTCGATGATCTCATCGGATGAACCACGATGTCGAGGATTCAAGTAACCCCGTATACAATTCCCTTTGTCAATCGATACGTTACTTGCCCGAGATTCAATCATCGGTATCCCAATACCTCGTTCAATCTCGTTACCGGCAAGTCACTTTACTCGTACCGTAATGCATGATCCCGTGACCAAACACTTGATCACATTGAGCTCATTATGATGATGCATTACCGAGTGGGCCCAGAGATACCTCTCCGTCATATGGAGTGACAAATCCCAGTCTCGATCCGTGTCAACCCAACAGATACTTTCGGGGATACCTGTAGTATACCTTTATAGTCACCCAGTTACGTTGTGACGTTTGGTACACCCAAAGCACTCCTACGGTATCCGGGAGTTACACGATCTCATGGTCTAAGGAAATGATACTTGACATTGGAAAAGCTCTAGCAAACGAACTACACGATCTTGTGCTATGCTTAGGATTGGGTCTTGCCAATCACATCATTCTCCTAATGATGTGATCCCGTTATCAACGACATCCAATGTCCATAGTCAGGAAACCATGACTATCTGTTGATCAACGAGCTAGTCAACTAGAGGCTTACTAGGGACATCTTGTGGTCTATTTATTCACACATGTATTACGATTTCCGGATAACACAATTATAGCATGAATAATAGACAATTACCATGAACAAGGAAATATAATACTAATCATTTTATTATTGCCTCTAGGGCATATTTCCAACAGTCTCCCACTTGCACTAGAGTCAATAATCTAGTTACATTGTGATGAATCGAACACCCATAGAGTTTTGGTGTTGATCATGTTTTGCTCGCGGAAGAGGTTTAGTCAACAGATCTGCGACATTCAGATCCGTATGCACTTTGCAAATATCTATGTCTCCATCTTGAACATTTTCACGAATGGAGTTGAAGCGACGCTTGATGTGCCTGGTCTTCTTGTGAAACCTGGGCTCCTTGGCAAGGGCAATAGCTCCAGTGTTGTCACAGAAGAGGGTGATTGGCCTTGACGCATTGGGTATGACTCCTAGGTCGGTGATGAACTCCAAGGCTGCCATGTATTCCGCTTCACATGTAGATCCCGCCACGACGCTCTGCTTGCAACTGCACCAGCTTACTGCCCCTCCATTCAAAATATACACGTATCCGGTTTGTGACTTAGAGTCATCCAGATCTGTGTCGAAGCTAGCACCGACGTAACCCTTTACGACGAGCCCTTCGTCACCTCCATAAATGAGAAACATATTCTTAGTCCTTTTCAGGTACTTCAGGATCTTCTTGACCGCTGTCCAGTGTTCCATACCGAGATTACTTTGGTACCTTCCTACCAAACTTACGACAAGGTTTACATCAGGTCTGGTACACGGCATGGCATACATGATAGACCCTATGGCTGAGGCATAAGGGACGACACTCATCTTTTCTCTATCTTCTGTCGTGGTCGGGCATTGAGCTGAGCTCAATTTCACACCTTGCAACACAGGCAAGAACCCCTTCTTGGACTGATCCATATTTAACTTCTTCAATATCTTATCAGGGTATGTGCTTTGTGAAAGACCTATGAGGCGTCTCGATCTATCCCTATAGATCTTGATGCCTAATATGTAAGCAGCTTCTCCAAGGTCCTTCATTGAAAAACACTTATTCAAGTAGGCCTTAATGCTGTCCAAAAGTTCTATATCATTTCCCATCAAAAGTATGTCATCTACATATAATATGAGAAATGCTACAGAGCTCCCACTCACTTTCTTGTAAATGCAGGCTTCTCCATAAGTCTGCATAAACCCAAACGCTTTGATCATCTCATCAAAGCGAATGTTCCAACTCCGAGATGCTTGCACCAACCCATAAATGGATCGCTGGAGCTTGCATACCTTGTTAGCATTCTCAGGATCGACAAAACCTTCCGTCTGCATCATATACAGTTCTTCCTTAAGATAGCCGTTAAGGAATGTCGT